>NC_034590.1:165494404-165523537 GCF_900095145.1 Mus pahari | reverse complement strand
ACACACACACACACACACACACACACACACACACACACACCTGGGGGGAAGTGCTGTACACAGAGATAATAAGAGCTTTGCTAACAATCATTCTTCCCCACCCACTTTGATTCCTTTCCAAAAAATTGAAAAATGCCAAGTGTCAAATATTCCCGTTTACTTGAACTGCACCCATGGGGGGGGATGTCTTTCACTTCTCAGAGATAACACTGAGAAAGAGGCTTCAGAGAACATTCTAGTCAAATGTCCCAGGTTGATTTCCTTTCAGGGAGCAGAGAAGGAGGAGAAGGAGAGCAATTAAACCACTGCCTCGGGCACAGTCATCTCATCACAGGCTTCTTGGGGTGGAAATGGCTCTGGACCACCTCCACTGCTCCTCTCAGGGTGACTCTCCTCCTCTGAACCGTCTCCAGGCTAATGACAGGGCATTATTCCAGTCATTCAAGCAAGACCACACTGCCAAAGTCTGAAACTAGGCATTTCTGTGAGAGATCATTTAAGGCTCCTTTCTATGTCAGAAACAGAAATCTCACATTAGGTTAAATACAAGCAGACACCACCACACATGCATCTCTAATGATGGCTGTCGGGGCCCACTGGCTAGGAGAAAGGATAGCAGTGTGTTGCTGGCTTCTGTGAGACAAAGTAAAGACAAGGGCACTCTGATGGTGAACAACTTCACACAAGCTACAACTCTTGAAATGACTGGAAAAAGAGCTTGCAGAAAAAGAAAGATTGCTGGAGATACATATCTGTATATCTGTATGTCTATCTATCTGTATATCTGTATATCTATCTATATAGATGTATATCTATCTATATAGATGTATATCTATCTATCTATATAGATGTATATCTATATATCTATATAGATGTATATCTATATATCTGTATAGATGTATACCTATATATCTATCTATTTATCTATATCTCTCTCTAGAGAGAGTGAAAGACAGATTAAATATAGGTGATAGATATAGTTATAAATATAGATATAGGTATCTGGAAATTTTTGATCTCACTTGTAACCAAAGATGTTTACCTAGAACTATTTTTGTCTGTAAGACATGAGAATGTATACGCATATGCTTATATATGTATCTTCTTTGTATATATGTCTATGGATAGATACATAATAAATAGATGATAGTATGATAAATATATGAGAGGAAGGTGGATAAGAAGACGATAAT
Source organism: Mus pahari (assembly GCF_900095145.1). Lineage (NCBI taxonomy): Eukaryota > Metazoa > Chordata > Mammalia > Rodentia > Muridae > Mus > Mus pahari. The sequence goes on along the minus strand of NC_034590.1, from coordinate 165,522,344 downwards.
GAGAAATATATATATGGGTATGTGGGTTAAACACATTAGGAATTAACTCCAGGTTATTAACAATGCATTGGTGTCATATGAAGGAAAGAAATAAAAGCCCTTCCTCAATTTTCCACTTTCAAGCTCCCTTTGTCTTCCATATTCTGTCTGTCTGTCTACTCTATGAGTCTGAATCTGTGCCTGCCTCTATCTGTGTGTCTCTTCTGTGTATTTGTGTCTGTTCCTTACAAAAGGCTTCGTCCTCTCTTTGTTGAACAGTGGAAAAACATCACATAGAGAAGGAATGGGATAATATAGAAACATCTTTAACATAGTTTTACGAGAAACTAAGTCATTAATTCCAAAGAACCTTAAAAATTGACCTACTGACCCATAACAAATGGCACTACAAACATCTTGTTTATCAATCAATATCTGTAAGTGTTGAATATTATTTTAGAAGTTTGGTTTCTAGCCTTGTATTTGGCACTTTCATCAAACAATCCCCATGCACATGTTCTGGGTCAGGGGCCTGGAAGAGCACATAACCTGAGATTGTGTGTATCCATCAGCTTAGCTTGTAAAAGCTGACCATAGGGGAAATCCAAAGCAAAATTGGTTGTTAGATTGTTTTCTTAAAGGCAGCTTAAACAAAAAAGCTGAGCACACAATAGGACAGCTGTCTTAAGTCTTTAAGTGACCTCAAGGTGTCTTACTAACTCTGCCTGTGAGGTGAGAGTTACAGTCTGTTAGAATGTAAGAGATATTCATTACTATAATATTGCATTAGTACAGACGGCTATGAGTAGATTGTGTGTAATCATGATTGATGGTAAACAATAGATGATATATAATTATAGATGATTGATAACAAACCAGAGAGGGAGAGAGGATAATGGATAATGAAGGAAGTACAACAGGAGCTCAGACCTGCTGGGTTTGGAGCACAAAGAGTCCTTATTTTATGCTAATGAGATTACCACTTAGTTCAGCTCCCTTAGAAAGAAACCCAGTCATTTACAGCAAGGACTTTAAAGCTCTCTGAGAAGGTATTTGAGGGCAGCTATTCACACTTCCTGTGCAGCAATGTCTACAAGACATGTAAGTAATGAAGGACACCTACAGCTTAAAGGGTCCCTAGGAAACTGGCATGGTGGAGTATTACACATCCCTCAAAGTGGTATGCAAATATCATCCCAAATAGTACAAAATGCAGCTGTTGTCATGATTTAAACGAAATTCTGAAATCAATGTAAACTGTACTAAGGACAGAGAGGTTAAGAGAGAGCCTAGAAGACCCCTGAGCTACCACAACTGGACAGTTAGACAGTGGAACAAGATTTTATTCTTATTTTCATTTTTTTCCAACTTTACAATGAACAAATTTTGTGCTGATAACCAGAAATGTATATGGAAAATAAGTTCTGTTTGAAAATATAGGTAAAACTGAGAAAAACAAGAGAAGGGTGTGCAAGGGGCATCTCACACATGCCTTTGCTCTGGAGAACATAAACTCATACTGTGTGTTAATCCGTGTGCAGATAAACCTCACTTCATACTCATGTGCTAAGCAGGGTGCCAGTGTTTGCAGATCTATTTGGAGGGCAGGTACCATGGACCGGACCCAGTCGGTCCCTCTCAATCCGTGGGAATTAGGGGTTCCAGCAGGTGTGCATGAAGTCGGCGAGAATTGACAGACAGACAGACACAGGCAGAGGAGGGGTTGAGACAGGGTTTCTCTGTATAGTCCTGGCTGTCCTGGAACTCGCTCTGTAGACCAGGCTGGCCTCGAACTCAGAAATCCGCCGGCCTCTGCCTCCCAAGTGCTGGGACTTAAAGGCGTGCGCCACCACTGCCCAACGTTGCAGATCCATTAAAGAGAAACCCTGATAATCCGGTGGACAGCCCCTATTCCAGACTTCAACTTGAGAATGAAGAGTTACAACGAAACAAAGAACATGGGATCTTCTAGCAATTATGGAATTTCCCACAGCAGGGTAGGGAGAGATTCACTTGGGGACAGACTTCTCTGACAATGAGGGAGAACAAACCACCAGCAGCTGATATTGTGCTGGGAAGTGTAAGGGTGCAGAGAACGCCTCCTCTGCCATTCGGAAAGGTTAAGGCGATAAAACACAGCCGTAAAATGCACTGGGATCCCTTAGAGTTGCCTGTATCTTCCTACAAACTATTCTGCAGCCCTAGCTTCAAAAGGATCTTTTTTCAGCCCTGTGAAGATGAGGACCCTGTGGAGAGGGGGTTTCCTTCCAGCCAGTCCTGAGTGACGCTACCCATGATAAACTATGGACTCTCACTAGAAGGTGTTTTTGGGATGGGGGGGGGGGGTTTGACTTCCTGGCAAGGAAACTTTTCACCACTGAAGCTGTTCCTATTTGAAACATCTAACAATATATTCTATTACCAGATATGTGGCACAGAGCCAGGCATGGTATGTACACCTTTCACCCCAGCACTCAGGAGGCAGAGGAAGGAAGATCTTTGGGTCTAAGGCAAGCCTGATCAACAAAGAGATTTCCAGAACAGCCAGGGCTACACACAGAGAAATCCTGTCTAAAAAAAAAATCTAAAATAATAATAATAATAATAATAATAATAATAACAAAAACAACAACAATAATAATTTGGCATAATAGAAGAAAGTATAAAGTAGCTGTGGTTCATTAGCAATACCAAAATCCAGTCACGATGAAACTCCTAATATAGCATTTACATGAAACCTATGCATACCCTACCTATGCGTACCCTTCTGGACACCTTCAATCACCTTTAGACTATCTATGATGCCTCATGCAGTCTAAATGCTATGTGTAGAGTTGTTATATTATCTTGAGAGTAGTATAATTTAAATGTATTTTAAATGTAAAATGTAATTTAAAAAGTATCTATGGTCGGTGCAGACACACTTTTCATATTTTAAATCTGCTGTTGTTTGATTTAGTATATATGGAGCCTGTAGACAGCAACGCTTGTCTCTATTTAAAGACCTTACAAAACAAGCACTCTCATGACTGACCCTGAACCTGGGTCAGTTAACCTGGGGACTAGCGCATCCTCAGCACACACTGAGTTTATCTTTCTCCCTCAGAGAGAGGAAGCCAGAGGGAACTTGACACCTGGTTGGGTTTGTATTGAGTGATTCTGAGTCTCAGATCTGGGCCTACACTCGCTGACAATCATCTTGAATGGGAGTCATGAACTTACACAGAACACTTGAAAACCATACCCTGCTAGGATATGTATGTGACTGAATCTTAAATTCATGATGCTGTGGAGGTCCCTGAAGTATGGTTTTTAACCATACCTCAAACTCAATTGTTTAATCTGAAACACTTGCCCAAGAAGCAAAACACATGACACTCAAGAAGAAGGAAGACCAAAGTGCGGATACTTCGATCCTTCTTTGAAGGGGGAGCAAAATACTCATGGAAGGAGTTACAGAGACAAAGTTCGGAGCAGAGACTGAAGGCATGACCATCCAGAGACTGCCCCACCTGGGGATCCATCCCACAAACAACCACCAAACCCAGACACTACTGTGGATGCCAACAAGAGCTTGCTGACAGGAGCCTGATATAGCTGTCTCCTGAGAGGCTCTGACAGTGCCTGGCAAATACAGAAGTGGATGCTCACAGTATCCATTGGACTGAGCACACGGTCCCCAATGAAGGAGCTAGAGAAAGTACCCAAGGAGCTGAAGGGGTTTGCAGCTCCATAGGAGGAACAACAATATGNACTAACCAGTATCCCCAGAGCTCCCTGGGACTAAACCATCAATCAAAGAGTACACATGGTGGGACTCATGCTCTAGCTGCATATGTAGCAGAGGATGGGCTCTAGCTGCATATGTAGCAGAGGATGGCCTAGTCAGTCATCAATGGGAGGAGTGGCCCTTGGTCCTGTGAAGGTTCTATGCCCCAGTATAGGGGAATGCCAGGGTCAGGAAGTGGGAGTGGGTGGGTTGGGGAATGGGGGAGGGGAGAGGAGATAGAGGAGTTTTGGAGGGGAAACTCAAAAAGGGAATAACATTTGAAATGTAAATAAAGAAAATATCTAATAAAAAATATTAAAAGAAGAAAAGAAAAGAAACCAGAATCCATTGCTTGTCTCTTGAGCTCACAGTAGTTGGTGGTCAGGTTGTGAGCCCTGGGTGGACCCAGATCACATTCAGTCTTGGATGTCTACTCTTTCTGTGGGCAGAGTATATGGGGAGTGACTTGAGCAATTCAGACCTAAGTAGACCCAACTGCTTCTGCTGAGCTTAGAAACTTTCTCCTCCAGGTCAAGGCTTGGGGCTGATTCACAAGCCATTTCCTGTCTCAGAGAACATGTCCCCCACTTGATTGAAAGAGCTGATTCATCATGTTATCTGAGTCCTGTGCTAAAATGAATGCTCTCTGCTTTGAGTAAAGCCCTAGTCCTGTGGCACTCTAAAAGAATAAGGCAGTACAATTTGGAGTGCACTGCTCAGGGCCTTCTAGTCCAGTTCCGTGGCTCACTTATAACATGAACGAAAAGGACCATCTTTCTTTGGAACACGATTCTTTTCTAGAAGACCACTGAAGGCTTAATAAGGATCCTTTGTTTATTACTTTAACATGGCTTCAGGAGCTACGAAACATTTGTGAAAACTTTTATGAAAAGACAGGTGTTTGTGAACATTTTTCTTGCTTAGGATCTGCAACTTTTTAAGTCCCCTGAGAATCCATAATCCCCAAATCAATTAAAAGCAATGACTTTAACCATTTCCAGAATTTGCTCACAGGAGTCCGCAGCAGTGCATTGCTGGCAGTCAACTAACTGTCTTGCGAAGCAAGAACACTCACTGTATCTGCACCATAGGACACAGATCAATACGAATAGCAGAATCTTCTAGAGATACCATACACCAGGCACAGAGGATGCCAGCGCCCCTGGAGTGAGCCACATGTCTGTGTTATCTTTCTCAGAGGTACTGCTTTTAGCATAGAGGCACACCCTTGACTCCAAGGTCCCAGTCAGTCATTAATTTCCATTTAGAATTATGAGGCATGGAAAAGATACAAAGAATAAGATGCTTCCAAAAACAAAAACAAAACAAAACAACAACAACAACAACAACAACAAAAACCACAGGCTGAGGTCAGGGGATAAAGTATTGGCAACATGAGCTTGAGGACCTGAATTCAGATTCCTAAAACTCACATAAAAGGCAGACAGATGATGATAGGAAATCCCAGCTTTCCTATCATGAGATAGGAAATTGGGACAAGAAAGTCTCTGGATAATTGTAGACCAGCAAGCCTTGTGCATATAAAAACTGTGTCTCAAATAAGCTTGACAGCAAGGATTAACACCTAAAGCTATTCCTGTTGTCTTGTTTTCCACACACATATGAGCATTCAAACACATGTGCTTGTGTGCATGATGTGCGTGTGTGCGCGCACACACACACACACACACACACACACACACCTCCTAGAAACCAGAGTAGCAGATGAAGTACAGCTATTTATGAAGTCAAAGAGTCATGTGAGGGTCCCATCAAGCAATCTAGATCTTGAGGTGTCTCCTTCAAACTTTCTTTCTTCCTCCAATGTCTTTGTTTAATCTTTTAAAATGCAGCCCCATTGCCATCCTACCCACCAGAGGAGTGCAGTGAGTAGGCATTAGATCAATGGTTACAAACTCTGCCAGAGAGGAAAGTTTGATTTGCATAATCATGACGTTTTAAATAATGACAACCTCCCTTTCAGGCTTGGATGTCAGCTCTCCTGGAGGTGTGAACATCATTATTCCCTAGGAATAATCCACAAGAAAACACCCCAAAGCGAGAGAATATTATTACCCAACCTCTGTTGGGAGATGTGGAAGTTAGCATCAAGTGAATGATGGCAAATCATTAAATATGAAGTCTTGTTTCCCTGTTGGTCTCCCTAGAGAGCAAAATTAATTCAGAAAACTTCCTTGGGGGAAAGTGAGTCTTTCCTTGAAAGCATGAGTGTGATGCAGACTGTTTAAAACCCTCATGGGCCAGTGCCTAGCCATAATGACCTCTCCAGGGAGCTTCCTGAGAGCTTATACGGTATCATTATATGCAAAATGCTCTTGGGACTCTTGACAGTCATTGGATGAATATAGCCTTGGGTTAACTGGCTTGTGGGTAATCTCCCATTGACCATGGGAAAAACAGAACCATCCCTACAACTAGTGGACACTGAGTGAAGCAGTATGCCACAGCCTCAATGGCTGGCTTTTGGAAAGCAGTAGTAAAGTATGGAGTGTCCCTGAAGTATCAATGCTCCTGCTGCTGAAAATCATGTTTGTAAAGAATATACAAAGACATGATAAGAAGACTTAGGGTGTGCAAAATGAGCCAGGAAAGGCTCAAGACTGCACACACATGAATCATGATACCAGCTATATTTACAAATTAATGACTCCCTTACCAAAGATAATCAATAGAGACTTTTGGGGTATCTAGCTTCTTTATAAGTGACTTTTCCCTTTCTTCTCTGTAATTTTGTGTGAAAACCATTGACTCAAATATACCAAGCATTATGGGTTTTCAGAGACACAAAGGTATTAGGGAGCACATAGCTGTTTGTTCGTTTATTAGAAATATATTTGCAGAAAACATATTTTAGAAGACACGCCTAATGTTTTGAAGTTCAAGTTCAAGGACTAAGCACCAGCAAGACTTGATAGAGAGTATCCAGTCCAAGGATGAGGAGCAACAACATTCAGGCAGAAGCAAATGGATACTTCAGCATGAGAGATATTTCAGAAAGAGGGAGAGGGGGGAGGGGGAGGGGGAGAGGGAGAGGGAGAGGGAGAGGGAGAGGGAGAGGGAGAGAGGGAGAGGGTGAGGGGGGAAGGGAGAGGGAGAGGGAGGAAAGAACCTGTGCTTTCTTTTTCTTTCTCTATTCAGGCCCTAATGGATTAAAGGGAGCAAGGGAGCCCACAGTCACTGGGAACAGGTATATATTGTCTTTGTTCTTTTGTCTGTTTTCTTCCTTCCTTCCTTCTTTTCCATCATCGTCATCATCATCATCATCATCATTGGCATGCTCACATTTTATATACTACCAGGTTTCATAAGGACATTGCCCCACAAGTATATAAGATTCTTTGAGCATCTTCCCACACTCCCTACTGCTACCTTCTTCCCCCAGCCCTCTCTTAAACCCCATCACTCCTTGAGGCAGCCTCATTTCTCCTGTCAGGTTATCTTTTTTCACATAAAGCTTAAATGTCAACCTCTTCCAAATACAGAGAGAGAGAGAGAGAGAGAGAGAGAGAGAGAAGGGGGAGGGGGGAGGGAGAGGGAAAGAGAGACTGTTATGAAGCCTCCAGTGCTAGGAATGGATAATATCTAATCAAGTTGTCAGAAGGGACGCCATGAGAACCTCCAAACAACCCAGGCTCTTTCAGAGCCATTGCTTTTTCTCCACAAACTGACAGTATGACCCTATTGCTGAAGACAGCAGTACATGACTTACTGAACATGGAGAAGTTGAATCGGTGCCTACCTAGAGCCTTCGCCCCTACTGATTAGTGTCCATGATACTGGAAGATACTGTGCATGCTTCCAAAGGATGCTGGTAAATATGTCTACCATCAGTGGCTGCGCTGGTGAATCTGTGAATCCTCACCCACTTTCTCCAAGTCAAGGGACAGAAGAGAGGACATCCAAGCAGAGGTCTACATTTCCCTGTTTTGAGTTATGTGGTTTGATCAAGTGGCTCAATCTCAATGACTCTCAATTCCTGCCTATAAAACAGTCCATGTCCCGAGAGTGTTGTTGAAATGATCAAACTAGACCTTGTAGATAAAATACTGTAGCCATGACTGTTTGTGCAAGTTGACACCAGTCATCAAATCAGATGTTCATTTCAGTCCTATCAGCTCTGAAAATATATTGATCCAAGAGGCAGGGCAGCTATCCATAGGCAAGGATAGCCCATTGCAGACACATATGAAAAAATAGCTGTCTTCCATTAACAGCTCAAGTTAAAGGTGACAAATACTTATAGTATCCTGACTTGAAAAATCAAGAGAGACTGAGGTAATGAGAGATGGCCATGGAGAAGAAAGCTTTTGAGTAGGTCCTTGTTAGCTGTCTCTGTTGCTATCTCAAAAAACACTTATTCTTGGGAACTGTGGCCAACATTATCTTCTGGCAACCCAAATGCAATACAACTTAAAGAAGGAGCCGTCTTCATTTCTGAGGTGTATTTGCACCTGCTTCTCTTTCTCCTTCCTTTCCCTCCTCCCCTTCACATTCTTCTGTGTCTTTCTTGGAACAAAGGCGATAGCAGCCACACAAGCCATTGAACACAGGAAATTATTTCAGATTACATCATGTGACAGAAAGATGCAAGTCAGGACACGTGGTTCTACCCAAAGGGTTTCCAACAGCCTCATAGGAGAGAGGAACACGTGATGGAAAGACTTGTCCCCTTACTCATTCTGTCACTTCTGTAAGAAAGAGCAGGACTTTTCCATCCTATGGTTTGCTTAGGCTTCTCTATTCAACAAGCCCTGACTGAAAATCTATTACAGACCGTTCTCGGCAGAGGGTAGAGCTGCAGAGGAGAAAACACAGGCCCGCAGAAGCCATGCTTCTCATCCTGTAAAGGATTCTTCGTTTAAACTCTCTATCACCTCCTCAGTTAGATGGGGGAACACAAGACAGAGTGTTAAGGCTGCACGAGATGCACCTGCTACTTTCTGCAGAAACCACAAGAGCTTTCTCAGAGAATGTGCTGGCTCTTGAAGGAAGAGTTGGAATCTTATGGGTAAAGGAAAAGAAAGGATCAATCTGGCAAAGAAACACGTGGAAGGATATGTGATGGATTCTTCTCTAACAACATGCATGTATTGATTTGCCTTACATTGTGCAGCTGAGCTCCATTTGACAGGACTCCATAGAGAGAAACACATCAAAAACATGGTGGTGTGCCATGGCTTTTTGCTACTTCTGTAGACTGAGGCTGATTGGCAGAGTGATGTCAGCTGAGACAGACACACATGCTGAGGCAAGACACTTGGTGATGCAAGACCTGTAAAGGACACATAATGGTTGGAGGAAGTATAGATAGAACTTGATGGACAGGGACGGAGGCTGAGCTAGGCTTGTTTATAGAGCTAGCTGTGCAACGCTTGTTGGTCTTGAGTCTTTGAAGATCTCCACTGAGGGAGGCACATCCAAGAACTTCCTGGTCCCTCCTGCTGGTTCTTGTTCAGGCTGACGCCTGGCTGTCTCTGCTAGGTTGCGGCACCACTGCTGACTTGCGTTTGTTATCCTGACTCTACTGAAGTAGACTGTTAGTATATCCACGATGTGTTCGGGAGTGGATCAAGCTGCCACTGCTGACCTGTGAAATGAATTGCAGATTTCCTGACAACACAGACAGGATTTGCTCCAAAGAATCATTTCTAATTAGGTCCATTTCCCCCATTTCCTTTCTCTTCCAACTAACTGTGGTGGGTGGCAGGCTAGAAGGGAGATAAAAGCTTTAAGAACCATCCTTAAAAATAGGTTTTGAAAAACCTTAAAGTTGCATACGTATATGTCTGCAGTCGGGGAAGCATGTTCAGAGGAAAGGGAGTGTGCTGGTTCACTTATTGTGTCCAGGTGACAAAGTACCAGATGAAAGTGGCCCAAAATGAACAGTCTTCCTGCCTGAGAACATATTTCCAAATCAGACAAGCATTGCAGTCAGTTGACTCAATACAACAAAAGACAGAGGAAAGAAGCATCCAGCCTCCACTTCCCACGTGCATCCTTAATCTAGGACATCAGATCTTCTTCTTTTGAGTCCTTAACTATGGTGAAATTTATAGGTCCTCTCCCTCTCAGGGAATTAGACATAAAGTGGGGTTCCATTGTCTCTACTGGGCATCCAGCTGGCAGATAGCAGATCATGGGACTCTTCAGTGTCCACAATTACTCCCATACTATTCTGCATAATACTTATCTTATAAGTCATCATAATAAAATCTCTGGGTTTTTTTCTCTAGAAATCCCCGAGTAGTACAGAGAGACCTGGTGTAGCCTGGGAGTGGTAAGAATAACTCCTGAGTTCTAACTACAAGGAGACATGGCTGCCATAAGACTTCTACCAGCTGATAGTGGGGGGTAGGGGGGTCCACAGAAGAGTTTTCTAAGTTTGTGTTAGAGTGGCAAGAAGATGCTCTCAGATGATTAGTATGAGTGGCAGAGACAGGGAGACTGGTCACCCCAGTAAACTTAGGGGAACGAAATGAGATCTAACTGGGCCATCACTTTTCTAGACACCATTGAAACCCCCAGTGTGACAGACACTTAGCTGGTTGTGTGATGAACTGTATAAAAGACAACAGGCTGACAGGTATTTAAGGAAATTGATTCAATCATAGTCATCAGGACAGCCTCAAAGAAGCTGCCTCCTAAATTACACACACTCCCGCGTTCATATCCACAATTATATCCCATTCAGCGGCTATGATTTGAACATGTCTTGAGTTCAGAATGCAGGATTTGACTGGTGGTGTAGAGTCAAGTCTAGCTATATTCCTGCCTTAACAAGCAGGCCAACAACCAAACAGAAGCATTGATGGTACAATCACTCGTTGTGCCACTCTGCTAGAGGCCAGAAGGAAGTCAACTGGTCCATTCCATGAGCAAACTGGTGGGAATGTTTCCATGCTGGGCAGAAGCGTAAAGGGTTAAGATAAAGAAGCATAGAACAGTGCTTCAGCGAGAAGACACAGTGCTAATGGAGGCCCAGAATCAAGCAAGGAGTCAACATAGTTAAAAGTGCAGGCCCAAGGAGACAGAGAGAAAAGTCTGAAGACATAGACAGGGAACATATGTGAAAGGAATAACAAGAAGATGAAAACTAGTGATGAAAAATAGTTCAGCAGAAAAATGCTGGTTATTCAAGCATAAATGCATGGGTCTGATCCTCAGCATCTACACAGAAGTCAGGCACAGCGGCAGGCATCTATAATCCCAGAGTCCAGGAGTCAGGTACAGCGGCAGGCATCTGCAATCCCAGAGCCCGGGAATCAGGTACAGTGGCAAGCATCTGCAATCCCAGAGCCCGGGAGTCAGGCACAGTGGCAAGCATCTGTAATCCCAGAGCCCGGGAGTCAGGCACAGTGGCAGGCATCTGTAATCCCAGAGTCCGGGAGTCAGGTACAGAGGCAGGCATCTGTAATCCCAGAGTCCGGGAGTCAGGTACAGCGGCAGGCATCTGCAATCCCAGAGCCCGGGAGTCAGGTACAGTGGCAAGCATCTGTAATCCCAGAGCCTGGGAATCAGGTACAGCGGCAGGCATCTGTAATCCCAGAGCCCGGGAGTCAGGTACAGAGGTAAGCATCTGCAATCCCAGAGCCCAGGAGTTGGAAACAGGATTCCTGGGACTCTGGCTCGCTTGTCAACTGAAGCCTCCAATTCTCCATTCATTGAGAGACCCTGAAACAAAATTAAGCTGAAGTATAATAAATGAAGATCCTCACCATCATTGTCCACCCTTAGGTTCACATGGATGTGCATGCATATCTGCATTATACACACATGAAGATAGACACACACAAAGAAAGGGAGGAGAGAGACACACAGTGAGATGAGAGAAAAGAGGGAATTCAAAGCGACAATGGAAAATTCACCACTCGTTTTGCTAAAGTCCAAGTCCCCTGCCATCTACCCTTTGGTCAGCTAAAAATCATTTTCCAGAGAAGGAAAATGGCATGTTCTTTTTTCTCCATTTTCTCTTTAGTGCCAACAGATGAATCAATACGTCTGGCTCCCAGTGGAGGCTATTTCTTTCCAGTGCATTTGCTTTACAGCTCACAATATGTGGCTAGGGGACCTTAGCCTTCCCTTCATTTTAAGTCTATCCTTTCCAAGACTGGTTGTGGCTCACCTGAGCAGGGTACTTCTCCCAGAGATACTAAATTGATAGTATTTCTCATATCCTGCCATTGTGCATACCATAAATTCCAAGTAGCATGGGAAATTTCATCATGGCTAACCAAAGTATTCTACTGCAGGTGCTTGCAGGGTTAGAGGATGCTGAAGAAAGCCGGGTAACATTGCAGCAACCCAAGCTTCAAGAACCTTCGCCCCATGTCAAGTGTGTTAAATATCAATCACTGCCCACTGATGATATTAAATAATGTATAGAGATGTCAATCTATCCCTTCCCATGAAAGGGCCCAGGAAGCCAGCGCCCTGTGGATTAAATGAACATAGTTCTGCTCCCTCCCTGTCTTCATCTTAGGCAGAACATTTTTTTAGGCAAAAATAATTTTAAACTGGCCATTTTCATTTATGGAGTAAATACATTTTATATATATATATATATATATATATATATATATATATATATATATATATAGTAAAGACTAGGCTTACTGGATGGCACCAAACACTGTGACGCTCACCTGCCTGTGAGACTCTGAAAACCCCTAGAAGAGAAGATTCACAAAATCAACCCATAACCTTTCCTCTTCTCTGTATCCAGTTTGACATAGAGTTTGGCACATGGAATTGTTCATTTTCACTGAAAGTGTGGTAAGCAATGGCCACTTCATGGACAGGTAGAAACACACATAGGGTGAAGAGGTAAGTTAAGCCAGCTTAGATAAGTATTCCTAACCACAAAACATTTTCTTTATAAAAATGAAAAGCCATCTCTTCCATTCACTGCTGTGTCCCTTAAAGATTCTCTGAGGAATTTCAGAAACAAATTGTGAAGATAACATATTAGAACGAAATGTGTGAAGTCCATGATCTTGAAGATTCATTCCCACTTGGAGGCTCCTACACTGAAGGATGTCCAGGTAGCTCTCCGCCCAATGGTTCCTTCAGCATAACTCCAGTTGCAGAGCTCACAAGAAAGAGGGAGGGAAGGAGAGAAGACAAATCTATGTATGGATGAAATTGCCTTCACCAGGTACTGGTTGAATGCACTGAATGTACAATGCAAGCAGACAATTTATCTACAATTGATATGCTGAACAATGCTCTCTCCATTCATCCATTTGCCCCCTGTGCATACTTAGAAAACTCATTCAAGCTTCCTAGTCCCAAGTTATAGACTCAATTAGAAGTGAGCTTCTGAGCAAATCCCACTGTACTGCAATTCAGATGTAACCCTGGGCAGAACAACCGGCAAGGAGTGGTGCATGGCCTGGTCTTTGGTCCTTCCCCTCCCTTTTACATTCCTTTCCTCCATGTGCTCAATGGGGATTATAATGAGCAGGAAGAAACAGAATCGATCTGCAGTTGCCTACTTGGACTCTCACTGTTGCACTGATAATGTCCTCTTTTTGCACAGAGGAAATCATTCTCACAACCTGTCAATGGTTTCATAGCCAGTAGCTTATGCCAGGTGTCACCATGGCAGTATGTGGTATCAGCAGGATGGCTCAGTCCCAAGCGTCCCTGTCTGATGGACATAGGTGAAGCTCACATGTACTTGTCCCTGCTCCACTGCTGATCCAGTCTCCTCGCTTATTTCTCTATCCGTGTCCTCACTACTCACTAAGAGACAGCGCATCAATTTTGCTAACACAATGAACTCAACAGTCCTCCTTCCAGAAAATGCCATGCCTGGCTTCCAGTTCTCACAGGAACCACCCACATCAAAGAAGTGATTTTTCCAAGCACAGATTCTCCCTTACTTGGATGCAGTTGCAGCTCTCCCCATTCCTGCTGAGAGGAGAAAGGACAACAGTTTGCCGCCATTACTGTTGCCAGTCTTCTCTTCTTTATGGCCAGATTTGCAAAACACATGTAGAAGAGAAAGATAAGGAGATGCTAAGGGGTTGACTGTAGCAACAGAGCTATCACATCCCCAAGAAGCATTTCCTTCAAAACATTTTGTCAGCGAACTTGGAGTATGGAACTTTAGTGTTTGTTCTGGAAATTCCTAAACAAGAAACTTTCACTTAAGGCCCTCCCTCATATACAATGCACGTGGAAATGCCAAGAGTTCCTTTCTCAATGATGAAGGCTATTTAAAAGCAGAGGATTAATTAAAGAGATTCTTCTTTTAACGACAGAGGATGCACAGCCCCTGACTTCTAAGAGCGTATATGATATTCTGGAGTCAAAGCATACATATGTAAATATTAACACACTGTGGGCATGCATGGAATGTTCATAAAGCATGTGGGTACACAGTATGTTTGGAGTTTAAAGAGGATACAAAAGACTGATTGTGTCATGTCTCAGAGAGATTCTATACTATACTGAATTGGTGACCAAAGAAAAATGATGAGGATGTCACTGTATCCTGAAAAATCACGGACAAAGTCGGGGCATGTTTGCAAAAGACTGTGACATGGAGGGCATGTCTGGGAGGCACACCTATGATCTGGTTACGGAGATTTACAGGCAACTCCTAGGCAGTTGGGATGGGGAAGTGTCAGGTGTCATCTGTAAAGTCAAGACTATGGCACAGCAGCTGAAGAAGCAAGTGGTTTTCTGACCTAAGACAAGATGAGATAGAGGCGCAGGCAGAGGAGGCAAACAATGGCAGCAAGTCCTTGGCTTCCTTTTGGTTCTCAGTGTATGAGAGTAGGAAGTGTAGTCCTATGAGATCACCTAAGTTATACAGACATCTTACATGCACATGTGGAAGAGGCTGGCCTTACCATAGGCACTGGAAACCGCATTTTGATCTTCTGTTTCAACATCTGTGTATATTTCCTCGCCGTCTCTGATTCTCACTGAGTGCTTTAGCTGCTCGATGTCATGACGCTCAGGTCCTCAGTGACTTTACCTAGGGCTCAGAGATATTGGATTCTTGGATGTGAGACTTTTCAAGTCCCGTTAGGGTCATGCTATGCCAGAAGAATGAGAGATACTGGGCAGGAAAGAGTTGAATACACTGCTGAGGAATTTAGGAACCTGACCAGATGTCTGGTCTTGTCTCCCAAGCACACTGCTCTTGGTTATGTGCTTGGGGTACTTCTGAGCCTGTGACAATGGTCTGACGTCTTCCCTGCAGGAGCAAATGGCCAATAGTTATGCCCTGCAGTGGGGCTCAGGAATCTCATGCTGTCAGTGAGGTACCTCAATTTTAGAAGCTAAGCACAACAATGAGACAAGGCATTCTGGCAGCATTGACCTAAGCTTGAAGCATCCTGTCCTCACCACTTAATGGTTGTGTTTCTAGGATCTGAGTTCAGAAGCGGAGACTAGACTGGGGGCATAAAGGAAGCTACCATATGTGCAAAATGTGGGCTTATTTAAAGAATGGTGATCTTCTTAATGATGATTTTGTTTCCAAATGCTGGTTTACTCTGGACTGGATGAAGACGAAGAGGGAATGTTCCTTCCTTTTTGATTCAAGCCATTTCTCAGTTTCTTGGGTTGGACATCTGAGGTCAACTCAAAGGGATAGAGTTCTATGCCACTAGAACAAAACCTCTCAGTCACACATGTAGGATGGCCAGGGTTGACATTTGAGAACATCGTCTGGTTTGTTTCTACTTCAAAGCAGATTGTCTAAGTTATATAACTATCAGGAAGTGTGTTATAGACCTGCTCTGGTAAGGTTCACAGTTTCCTTCTACCGCAGGCTCCCTTAGACATGCAAACCTAGGTGTCTTTCATAGGGATAAATTCTAGGGACATAAAGAAATGCAAATGACAAAATAAAAAGCCTAAAATTTATGGTAACTATAGTATTGGTTCTTATGTTCACATTCTTATTGTAAGTTTATTGTGGGTGTTATTGAGATAAAACTTCTAAAGACTTGTCTGATGGGCTAATTCTAACATTGTGGGTGTGCCATGTTGACTGAATGTAAGATTCCTTAGAAGACAAACTCTTGGTTCGGCAAAAGCTATTCTAAAGGATCAGCAAAAGAGGGAAGATATACCCACATCATTGGTAGAGTCACTGTGTGGACTTGGGGCTCAGACTCAATAAAAGAAGGAAAAAAGAAAGATAGATGAGTATCGGTCCCCACTCAATGCCTATCAAGCTGTGAAGAGAACTTGCCATGTGCTCCAGCTGTGGTAACTCTGCCATACCTTTACTGCCGGGGGTTGCTGTATTCCCCGGGAGCCAAATTCTTTTCTCAGAAATTGCTATGACATTGTATTTTGTCACAGCAATGAGAGAAACAACAAAGGTATCCTGAAGAACTAGTATCTTCTGCGTAGGGGATAAAGAGAGTTGTCAGTGACAGGGAAACAGTGTTGGATTTAAAGAAATCACAAAGTCATCGTGTATTTGAGTTCAAAACAAGTATAGTTCTTAACTGTGTGCAACGAAAAGCATAGAAAAGCCTGGAAATATGGAGCACTTATCATACTACCCCAAGTAGACTACTCAAAATAAGGCTATAGCATCTTATTAGGCCATGTAGTTACTCTATAAAGACAAGCATAGATGTGGGAAGAGCTTAGAACCCAACCATCCTGATGGGAAAAGTTACATCATGATGTGAATTGCAACTATGATAGGTTAAAATATATCAGAGGTGTTTAAATCCATAATGATAAAAATGAAGAAATATTAAGAGGCAGAGATGGCTCCGAAGTGAGAAATAGTTTCTGGTCCTACAGAGGATGTGTATTTGTTTTCTAGCATCCATAATGAAGATTACAAACATCTGTAACTCCAGTTTCAAGGGACCCAGTGTCCTCTTCTGACTTATACAGGCACCAGGCATGTACATGGTATACTTTATACACGGAGGCAAAATACCTAGGCACACAAAATAAATGTCTTTACAAAACAAATGTTAAAATGTGAAATTGAGCTTTACTTAAGAACGACTTGAACCAACAATTTTGAAAGCTGAACAAAAGAAGACTGTAGCAATCATCTTGCCTTTCCTATGTGTACTGTATCATGGAATAATCAAACAGTTCATGCAGGTGGTTGAGGTTTGGTCTTGCTGTCTGTTGTAATGCTAAGTGAGGCCCCCAGGACCTGGAGTCTGCACATAAACCTGTGACCCTGCACCCAAGTTAGTTCCGATTGGTAAATAAAGATGCCAGCAGCCAATAGCTAGGCAGAAGAGACACAGGCAAGGTTTAGGTTTACCGGGCTTGGGGTTGGAGGGGACCAGGAGGAGAAGAGGAAGGTGCAGGAGGAAAAAGGAGAAGCCATCATGGGTTAGGTAAGGCATAAAAAAAAAAAATGTGGCACTGAGGACTGGTTAATTGAAGTTAAGAATGGCACAGATGAAACATATCAAGTAGTAAGTAATAATCCAGGGTTATTTATTGATAGGAAAGTAGATTCTAATAGCATAGGCGGTAGGTATCTGTCTAGTCTTGTGCTGTTTAAGGCTTGTAAATATAAAGGCTGTGTGCATGTCTTTTATCCAGGGACTAAAGGAACGAAGGCAGGGTAGACACCCCACATTAGGATTAAATAGTTTCTACAACACAGCAGTGTCCCAGTTACTTAATAAAAATTTAAAAAAAAAAAAGAATGGAATTATAATATCTCCATTCCGGGTCATTCAAGGGTTAATGATCCAAACATTGACCCAAAGTAGCTACCAAAAGAATAAAAAGTGACTTCCAAGTTCCTCTAAGTGGAAGAGTACCCAGCCACCTTTTAATGAGGCATGAAAAAGAAAGGACACTCAAACCCAGTCAAATATCTCCATCCAAAGCGTGACAAAGATTGAGAACAGAGACATTCTACTGAACATGTAACTGGCCCATTCCCATCACAAGAACACAACCAGCATTCTTTATCATAAACATTTTAGGATGGAGTTCAAAATAAGAGACCTATGGTCATGTAAAACAATTGAAGTTTGACTGTATTCCCTTTTAATAAAATGTTTAAGAAGTCTAGAAGGATGCCTCATGACTTTGTTCCTAGCACCCAAGAAGCTGGAGCAGGAAAATTTTCCAAAGTATGAACCCAGCCTGGGTTAGACAGCGATTTTCAGAACACCCTGAACTATACTGTGAGACCCTTCGTCTAACAATAAAACCAAAGGTAAGTGCTTATGGAAATATTCAAACAATGTATTTTAAACCAATAAAACTAAATGTTGAGTTGACACATGATTGTTAGAAATTGTTATCTTTGCCAAAATAATGAGGCTAAGAACATGGTTAACTGTTTACCTTCTGAGCTACTGACTCAGCTTGGACATTCCTGAGGAACAGCCCGAGCATGAGAGAATGAAAGATGAAAAGTAAAGAACAGAGAGCCAGTGGTTGGGAAGTTCAGTGGTCAGGAAGTTCAGCTAGGTTTCATCTGTCACTCCACAGAATCCTGAAAACCAGTTCTTCTCATCTTGGAAAATGCAGCTGACAAATAATTGATTTCCAGACTGAATGCACACATAGTGAAGGAGAATCTGGAGTACCAGACAGCGCCATGCACACAGCAATGAACTTTTGTAAGTACAAGGAACCACATTGTGAGTATGGAAACCCCATATCCAAGGACCACAGGAAGGGCTAAGCCCCTTTCCTGCTGACCAGAAGGAGCACTATTGGCAAAGTGGCCTCATTTTGTGGTTATTAGGGATTCTTCTCATTTCACATATTTTTGAGAAGGAAGTGTCATCTGCTACAGTGTTCATGCCCTATGTGTGTGCCTGCATTGAGTGAGGATTGATACTCATCACAGCTGCCCAGCACATTTACAGTGTCCTTAGTGTGGGAAAAGTACAGGTGGTGTCTGCTGTTCATTATGAGAAAAAGACAGCACCCTGATCCTCTGTAGGGGCTGAAGGGGCAGGAGTGCTGTAGGGTTAGTCAGACATGGACTAGGGCTGCAGACTATGGTCATGTGGAAACACTATCATGGTGCCGTTGCTGCTTCTTGGAAACATTTCTTCCCTTTCCTTGGCACTGGACTTTCTATAGATTATTTTTGACTTGAACTCTGAGAATTTTTATAAAGTTTATTTTAAATGACACGATAATCATGCATAATTAGGGTAAATAATATTATGTTTTGATGCATGCACACACTGAATAATAATCAGACTATGATCATTTACATATCATCACATCAAACATGCCTGTGGTGAAACACTAAAACAATTCTTTGTTCTTGCTATTTTGAAATACATAATGTGCTTATCTCCATGCGCACCCAGGAGATAAGGCTGTTCCATACCCCTCTGCAGTCAAAACCTGCCCAGGAAGGATCTGGAATCACCCAGGAGTGCTGAGACACCTAAGATCACAGGCTTAAAAGGCCCACAGAAGAAACAAGCTCCAGTCAGAGACAGCAAGAACAACTAACACTAGAGATAACCAGATGGTGAAAGGCAAGTGAAAGAAACTTACCAACAGAAAACAAGGCTACTTGCTATCATCAGAACCCAGTTCTCCCACCACAGCAAGTTCTGGAAACTCCAACACACTGGAAAAGCAAGGTTCAGATTTAAAATCACATCATGATGATGATAGAGTATTTTAAGAAGGACATAAATAACTCCCTTAAGGAAATTCAAGAGAACACAGGTAAACAGCTAGAAGNCCTNAAAGAGGAAACACAAAAATCCCTTAAAAGAATTACAGGAAAACACAACCAAACAGGTGAAGGGATTGAACAAAACCATCCAAGATCTTTAAAAAAAAAATGGAAATAGAAACAATAAAGAAATCACAAAGGGAGACAACCCTGAAGATAGAAAAACTAGGAAAGAGATCAGGAGTCATACTTACAAGTATAACCAGCAGAATACAAGAGATAGAAGAGAGAATCTCAGGTACAGAAAATACCATAGAAACCATTGACACACCAGTCAAAGAAAATGCGAAATGCAAAAAGATACTAATGCAAAACATCCAGAAAATTCAGGACACAATGAGAAGACCAAACCTAAGAATAATAGGCATAGAAGAGAGTGAAGATTCCCAACTTAAAGGGCCAGTAAATACCTTCAACAAAATTATAGAAGAAAACTTCCAGAACCTAAAGAAAGAGATGCCCCAGAAATATACAAGAAGCCTACAGAATCCCAAATAGATTGGACCAGAAAAGAACTCCCTCCTGTCACATAATAATCAAAACACTAAATGTACAAAACAAAGAAAGAATATTAAAAGCAGTAAGGGAAAAAGGTCAAGCAACATATAAANGCNGACCTATCAGAATTATACCAGACTTCTCTCCAGAGACTATGAAAGCCAGAAGAGCCTGGGCAGATGTCATAGAGACACTAAGAGAACACATTTGCTACTATACCCAGCAAAACTCTCAATTACCATAGGAGGAGAAACCAAGATATTCCATGACAAAACCAAATTTACACAATAACTTTCCACAAATCCAGCCCTACCAAGGATAATAAATGGACAACTCCAACACAAGGAGGGAAACTACACCCTAGAAAAAGCAAGAAAGTAATCTTCTAACAAATGGCCACATAAACATAATTCCACCTCTAACAACAAAAATAACAAGAAGAAATAATCACTTTTTCTTTAATATCTCTTAATATCAATGGACTCAATTCCCCAATAAAAAGATATATACGAAGAGACTGGATATGTAAACAGGACCCAGCATTTTGCTGCATACAGGAAATGCACCTCAGTGACAAAGACAGACACTACCTCAGAGGAAAAGGCT
This sequence comes from Mus pahari, assembly GCF_900095145.1. NCBI lineage: Eukaryota > Metazoa > Chordata > Mammalia > Rodentia > Muridae > Mus > Mus pahari. The sequence goes on along the minus strand of NC_034590.1, from coordinate 165,501,792 downwards.
GGAAAACAATTTTCCAAGCAAGTGGTCCCAAGAACAAGCTGGAGTAGCCATTCCAATATCGAATAAAATTGACTTTCAGCCAAAAGTTATCAAAAAAGATAAGGAAGGACACTTCATACTCATCAAGGGGAAAATCTACCGTGATGAACTCTCAATTCTGAACATCTATGCTCCAAATGCACGGACACCCACCTTCATAAAAGAAACTTTATGAAAGCACAAAGCACACATTGCACCTCACACAATAATACTGGGAGACTTCAACACCCCACTCTCATCAATGGACAGATCCTGGAAACAGAAACTAAAAGAGATACCGTGAAACTAGCAGATGTTATAAACCAAATGGATTTAGCAGATATCTATAGAATATTTCATCCTGAAATAAAAGAATACACCTTCTTCTCAGCAACTCGGGATATCTTCTCCAAAACTGACCATATAGTCAGTCACAGAACAGGCCTCATCAGGTACTAGAAGACTGAAATTATTCCATGCATCCTATCAGATCAATGCCCCAGTGTAGTGGAATGCCAGGACAGGGAAGCAGGTGTGGTGGGTGGGTGGGGAAACACCCTCATAGAAGCAGAGGGGGGGATTGGGGTAGGAGGTTTTTTTGGAGGGGAAACCAGGAAAGGGGATAACATTTGAAATGTAAATAAAGAAATATCTAATAAAAATTCAAAAAGAAGAAACACATAATGCATTATTGTTAACTTTAGGCCTCTAACTATGTAGTAATCCCTTGTACCCATAGACCACAATCAACCTCACCACATTGTAGTCTCCCTCCACTGTCTGATATCCATCTATTTCCTGATTCTACCAAGATCCTGTTCTTCATTCTCTGTGTATGAGTCCCTAAGGAGACAAGCCCCTCCTCTTCTCAATCCTTCCTGTCCCTTAAGAAGCCAGTGAAGAGCCTGAGAGTTTAAGAGCACAACACAGAAGACTCTTGATGTGAAATATGGTGCAGCTACACTCAGGAAGCATAGACTCACTTTCTCATTCCCCGTGGGCTGGCAGGAGACTCTCCCTTCATTTTTCCATGTTCTCAGCTTTCTGTGAATGCCAGCTCAGTTTGCCACCTTCGAAGTGAGGTTATCCTGGAAGACTCTAGGCCACTGTGCCTCATCTTCTGATTCATAGCTCTGTACACGAGGAATCAGAGCCATAAATCTCTGATCTACTGAAACTCTCGAAGAGCTGTTTCCACTAATCAATATTAATTTTCTTTCATGTCATTCATTCTTACAAATGAAAAATTGAATACTAGGGGAACTTTAGCTATGTAAATGTTCTAATTAGTTAATTTTTATTCCATTTAACTTGTTTATATGAATCTATATTAATATGAAAACTTTTATTGGTCAACTCCAAGTTTAGAGAACTTTACCATTTCGACAGATGTTAGAAGAGTTGCTCAAATTACACTTATTAACTAAATTTTATTAAATTTATTAAGCAATTTAACTATTTTTCCATACACTTGAGGGGAGTGCTTATTCATACAAGAGCCCTTAACTTCCAGGCCTTCCTATGCCCACACATCCTTTTTCAAATGAAAATCACAGATCTTCATCCCTGGAAAATGTTCAAAAGCATTATTTGTTTACTTGTTTGGTTTTTGTTCCCTACAGATGTTTAAAATACATCTGTGGCCTCTGGGGCATCCAAAAAGCCACAAAGAAAAGATAAGACCTAGTTTAAATGGTCAATCATTGCTGCATGAATCCAATAGATCTGCACTCCTCAGTGGCTCCCGTGTTGACAAGCTCTCAGGTTCTTGAGCTTTTCAGAGAAACCATTCACATCGAGTGTAGGCAGCATTGACCAAGGTTACAAGCAACATTAACCAAAAGTAAGCATTTCTTTCCTACAAATGGGTCCCATCAGAAATCAAACTGATGCTTTAGAACAGGCAGGAGTGCGAAATCTCTGAAACAGGGGGAATGAACCCTGGAATGTCTTAGAGGAGAAGGACAGTGTGGTGGTGTGGCTCCTGCTCTTTCATTTTCTAGAAATCATGAGCATCCAGTGGAGTCACTGAGCACTTTCTTCATCATCTGAAAAGAGGTAAGAAGTACCTCTCTCTGTATTGTTTCAGATGGTCCCTGAACACGTGGGCTTTATGAAACAGGGACCCTTAGCAAAGATGCTGCACAGAGCCAGCTTCCTCCTTATCAGCATACAGACCTAGCAAGATCAAAACTCAGGAGTACTTGCCTTTCCCTTCCCCTAAAGGTAAGTGTCACTAACAGTCACACACAGAGAACAATATAGTTCTTCTATGTTCCTCATAAACAGATTCTCAGTTCTTATCCTTACTAGAGAGATGCAGTTCAATATTCTTCACTCAGCAATAGATAAAAATAGACAAAATCAGCTGAAACATTGAAGAGCCGAACCATCTACCAATCAACTTGGTTTCATTGACATTTATGGTATTTTTCCACCCAACAACATCAGTTACCAAATAGACCATACTCAGGATTACAGACTCTCAAAAGGAAAAAAAAATATTAAAACTTCTAAGAAGGGAAGAACAGCATAGCCACAGAAAGTGGCACTCCCGACACTTGGTATCAAATAAGAGATCAGCAACAGAAAGATCTCTGGGGAAATTTTCTTCAAATACTCTGAAAACAAACGGCATCATTAAAAGCTTATAGGCCAAAAAAGAGGAAAATAAAAATAAATCAAAAAAGAATTTTAAAAAATATTTTTACTACAGGAAAATAAAATGCAGCACACAACAAGTTTGTGGGGGAATTGCTAAACAAATGCTTAGGGGACAGTTTATAATATTAAATAATTATATTAGAAAAGGACAAAATTCTAAAGTTTATGAAATCAGTTTTTATTAAATTCTGTTTATTTATTATTGTAAATATTATTTATTATAATATATGAAATATAAATAATTACAAAAATATAAAAATAATAAATAATGAATATTGATGATCAGAAGAGAAAATAAAACAAAAAATAAAAATCAATGGATAAATTAATATTTATACTTAGTCTAATCCAAATTAGTGGAAGTTCTTGCTCTCTCTGTTAGTGTAACTCTAATATCTATCTGTCTGTCTGTCTGTCTTTCTATCTATATTCTTTCCTTCCTTCTTTTCTTTCTTTCTCTCCCCTCCTTCTCTCCCTCTCTTTCTCTGTCTCTGTCTCTCTCTGTCTCTGTTTCTCTCTCTCTCTCTCTCTCTCTCTCTCTCTCTCTCTCTCTCTTTGTGTGTGTATGTGTGTGTGTGTGTGTGTGTGTGTTTCTCTCTGTCTCTCTTTCATTCTTTCAGAAGTCTATGTGCTGATTCTAAAATTCATGCAGATACTGGAGAGATTGCCCAGCAGTTAAGGGTGCATGCTGTTCCTGCAGATGGTCCACACTCAATTTTCCAGCATCCATCTCAGGATACTCACAATTATCTATAACTTTAGCTGTAGGGGATCTGACACTTCTGGCATCCGTGGGCTCTTGCACTCTGTGTGAACACGCGTGCGCATGCACACACACACACACACACACTCACACAGAGAGAGATAGAGATACATGAACATATAGAGTTATAGTTACTCATACAGTGAATTTTTAATTTTTAACAGTTTTTAATCTTTAAAATTCACACATGAAATCAAAGAACCCATGACGTACAAAAACTGTGAAAGGAAACAAAACAACATAATTAACATTAACTAATTTCCAGTGTTAATATAAAGCTATAATAATCGAGCCAGTATGATATTAATTTAAACAGATAATCTATAAGTTCATATGTCCTTTTTGTCATGGATTCCATATTTGTAAATTCTTATAGTTGCTAAAATTCACAAAGGAAATGAAGAAGGTTCTTTTTCCATTTGTGTGTGTGTGTGTGTGTGTGTGTGTGTGTGTGTGTGTGTGTGTAGTATGAATGTTTACGTGTATGTATGTTTGTATGGAGAGAGACATGTGTGTATATGTGTAGTTACATGTGGATAGCTGTGCATGCTTCTGGGGTGACCACAGGTTACCATCTGTGTCTTCCAGATGACTCCCCATCCTATGTATTAGGTAAGATCTGTCACTGAACTTAAAGCTCCCAATTCAGCCAGTCTAGTCATTCACTTTGCTCACTGGGTCCTCCATCTCTACTTCCCAAGTGCTAGAATTACAAGTGGACACCATGCCTGCCTGGCACTTCTCTGGGTCTAGAATCTGAAGTGGACACCATGCCTGCCTGGCACTTCTCTGGGTCTAGAATCTGAAGTGGACACCATGCCTGCCTGGCACTTCTCTGGGTCTAGAATCCGAACTCCTATTTTCAAGCTTGCCAAGCAACTCACCCACTGAGCCATCTCCCTCTATCTGCCTTTTGCCTGTTCATTATCTTAACTTCACAGATATATGTCTCTCAAACATTACTCAATTCTTTAAATGTATGTAGTTTGCTATATATGTCAATAAAAACATTTTGAACTTTTTACAATCAATAAATATTGACATCTGCTATCAATCATAAGAATGTAGAGTTTTATGTTCATTTTGAAAATTTGAAAGCAACACAATAATGCTAAAATACCATCAAATAGCATAAAATTTCCTAGTATAATTTCAGAGGCTATAATACTGCTATATATCAATATTTCTAGTGAGCCAAATGCATCTGGATGTCTGCTTTCATGTGGGTAGAGCAGAGTGGGTTAAGCCAGAAAAGGCTTTGTCTCAAATCTTCTTGTTAATTTTCAGAAATGTTTAGGAGAATAAATGTTTCTCCATATATAAAAATTTTAACATGTGTATGTAACACCATTATTTCCCAACCCAGGTATTTATCACAGAAAGATATGGGTTTTGAAAGCAATGTAGAATAATAAAATTGGGCCCTCTTGTACTTGTCAACCAGACATCATTAGGAACTGAGAAATAGCTCAATATATAATGGATATATCTGTTAAATGAACACAGAACACAACATGAAAGAGATGTCAACAGCTAAAGCCAGAAACTTCGAGCAACAAAAGAAATAGCACAGTGCTGGTTTGTAACTCAACAACAAATGGGAGCACACCAGTGGGTGCATACTAATGTACATACAGGACTGAGCACATAAATGAGGATATACCTTCCTTGAAAAATTCAAAACAATAGATATATGTATCCCCTTATCCAGAGAGTGAAGGGTAAATGACTCTCTAACCTTGAATATTGACGAAAATTTAGAAACTCACTTCCAAGAAAAGCAAATACAGGAAGGAAAAAAAATGGTTCCCAATGAAAAACTCCAGTGGGAAAAGTGTTCAACGTGTCCTTGATGCAACGTGATAAGATGGGGCTTTTCAATTCTATTGTATTCTCCAAGATTAGCAACTCAAGTCTGAGAAGGAAGAAAGCATCCTAGAATCCAGCTGCAGACCATCCTACAAAATACCTGACCATTGATTGCTCTTTACAACTGAGAGAATCATCACAAAAAGAGTGAGGCTCTGACGTGGGCCAGAAGAGACTGCGAAGGTGGGTAACATGGGCGAGATGCAATTGTCTAGTTAGAGTCTGGATCACAAACGTCAGCAAGGAAGATGCAGCTGACATGAGAATGACGAAAGCAGCAAAGGCAACAGAACCGCCCTGGCTACACCCTTTGTTTTAACAAATGAACAAGGACACAGCAGCTCACATCGGGAGCCTGAGCAATGGTCACGCAGAACAGCACTTTCTGCACTTGACCATTTTCAGCAAATGCAGAGTTATTTCAAAATAACTTTCAAAATTTATCTTGAAACATGTCTGCCTCAGCTGAGTGCCCTAAACAGAACACTTACATCACCCCTTCAAGACTCGAAAAATATAGTGGGAGAAGAAGGAGAAAGAACAACCAGAGGCAGAAAACAGAAAGGAGAGTTATGGAATACCATCTTCTGGGCATAACACAGCCACAGTCATGATTTCACAGTACCAACCATTACCATGCCCTGGTCTGTGCATTCTGGAATATATAGCCAGCCAGCCATGCATAAAAGAATGGTGTGTGGGTGAACTATGGACAACTGACAGATTCTGGGGGAGGAAGAGTTCTTTTCGTTATGTTCCCACCAGCAACCCCAACAGGCTCCACCCCCAGTGGTAATGGGTATGACTGGATGTCTTCATTACTCATGGTCATTCAGACAGCCGGTTAAATGCAGTGAGTGAGAAAACAAATGGAGCAGACATGAGGCCGGAAGAAGGAAGAGGGGTGCCAAGAATGTGAAGAAGCTCAGACAGGTTGGGGGATCAGAGTGATCAGAATGCTTTATATCCATATCCATAGAACTGTCAAAAAATTAATAGAAAAAAAATTTTTTTAAAGGTCAGCTACTCATAGAATTGGTTCAGTTAAAAGCATCGCGGTAGTGACAGAAGGTTGGCATCCAGAAACTGCTCAACTGGATAAGTGGATGCTGAAATTTGGTTCTGGCCCCTGGCGTACAGAACATTCTGCCCAGGAGGTGGTAATATGTGTCTGCTCTGTCCCTAGCCCTAGGACCAAAAGCAGCATCTGCTCCCGAATCAGTGCTGGACACATCTGCGGCCACCTGTTAGAGGAGAGATGATCTGGGACAGGCATTTGTCACATCTCTCATGATAGCCTGGCATCCAAGACTTAGGCTTGTTGCTGGTGGGTTTCAGCACATATTTGCCAGTCTGATGGAGGCTAGGGGTGGGGGTGGAGCTGAGTGAATCTTTCCTAGTTCAGAATGCTCAACAGCTCAGCCAGATCAGAATATTTAAATATATCAATGACATTTTTTAAAAGGCTTATATGTATTTACATGTTATGTCATCTCTCCCAAGAACAAAATCTCATGCTTATTCAATTTGCTGTCTGACACTTTGGCTATCTTTTATGCTGCCTGCATGTCCAATCCAATCTAAACTAGCAAGCCATTTACCCAGAGAGATGCTGACAGCAACCAGTTTTAATACTTTAATATCTGGGAAATCCCTATAGCTTTATGTTTTAAAGGAGGAGCCTATTTCAAAGGGTATAAGTTTCCTAGGTAACTTCAAATCTTGGCCATTAGATGAGATGTCACATTTCTCCTACCACCTCCACGATTACTCGGTGATGGGTGTTAAAGAGTGCCCAGACTGCACGCATCATTCATCGTCATATTCTCCTGAGTACCTTTTCTTTATCATGGAGACCAACTCTCCATGGGAAAGATCTCAGCAGCACAGGAAATAGCATTTGCCAAGGAGAACATTGCCAGGTCTGTATCAGGGACCAGCCCCGCAGAAAGCATAATCCAATTTCAAGAGGCAAATTATGCCCGCAGGGTAGCATCAGGGTAAGTTTTACAAGAAGCTCTCAGAGGGCGCATGGCCCTGCCCCTGCCCCTGCCCCTGCCCCTGCCCCTGCCCC
>NC_034590.1:165474692-165493732 GCF_900095145.1 Mus pahari | reverse complement strand
AGAGAGAGAGAGAGAGAGAGAGAGAGACAGAGAAAGAGACAGAGAGAGAGAGACAGAGAGAGAGACTGGCTATAGGTTAAAGATCATGAAACTAGAAGGGAGACCACAAGAAGAGGTTTTGAGGACTGGGGGTGGTGATAGAACAAATGTAACATGAGCACAGAAAGAAGACTATTGGAGATAGAAGATTATAAAGTGGATCACAAGGATAAAGAAAAGAGGGGAGCATATGATCAAGTATAATTGTATACATGTATGAAATCTTCGAAAATGTTATTATTACAAATATTTGAAAATATTATTACAAAACAAATGTTTGACAATTCCACAATGAAATCTCTTCTACTAAATTAAAAATAATTGATAATTAAACAGGACAGTGATGCATACAGGAAGGTGCTCTCCCCTAGTATTTGCTATGACAGTGTGAATTCAGAGATTCACTTAATGTAAAGAGGCTTTCCCTCTTCATACCAACCTTATTCAGAGGAAGTTCATGTCCTTAGCAGACAGATGGCTCAGGGGCTTGATGACAAGGCCTGGAGTTTTAGAGCAAAAGGCAGTGGGAAAGCAACCTTGCTGCCATCTCTCTACAGAGGTGAGGGAAGTAACTGTCTTGGAGCAGCAGTGGAATCTATTCATGGGGCAGCAGAAAGGACAAGAATAGAAACATCTTACCCCATTGTGAGACAGAGGTACTGTAAAAGGTCGTGACTCTAAGGCACACTGTTGGGACATCAGGAAGTGAGCGCCGAAGAGAAGAGTTAGAAGAGCAACACGTGTTACCTCAAAAGCTCACAGCCTTCCAGACACAACTATTTTGGCCAGTGGTGCTTACAAAGTTGGCATCCAAGTCCTGGGCTAGAAATGTCAAAAGAATGTCAAAGAGAATATAGGGATGTGGCTCACTCAGTAGGTAGGCTTGCCCAGCATGCATTAAGCCCCTAGTCCAGTGCCCAGTATTGCATAACCCAAGCACATAATTTTGGCAACCCGGAGATGAGGACTACAAGGTCAGATATTCAAGGTCATCTTCAGCTACAAGGTCGAGGTTGGCTGATTTACATGAAGCTTTATCTCAGAGAGACAGAGAGGGAGAAAAAGAAAAGATAAATGGAGTGAATGAGGAGGAGCAGGTACCCCAAGTAGATAGAGGTTTCTCCCTAGATTTTAGCCCATCCGCCAGGCAGATAGAGATGAGGAGGTAAGGAGAGAGTCTAGGGAGCAGTCTTCCCAGACTCCCCATCTCCTCACCCTGTTAACTTTGTGGTGTTTACTCAGTTCTCACTGTTATCAATGGTGACTACGAACACCATCGATGGGCAAGTGTCTAAGACATAGGTGACATGGCTACCCAAAATAATTCTAGAAAAAGAAATGCAAGAGCAGAGCTTACTAGTTTCCTTGTACTCGGTTCCTATGGCTGCCTCTGGCTGACATTTGTCCCATGTGTAGCTAGCCCCCATACCCACCAAGCAACAGCTCCAAAGACAGACAGCACTGTGGGGCTGTGAGCCCTCAGCTCTTTCCTCTTGCTGCAATAATTTCATCAAAGCTATGACCCTTCGGTGTTTATCTTTGATGTTATGGAAATTTAAGTTTTATTTCTGGGAGTTTTCCTAGCTTCCACCTTTAGATACTTGTTCTGGGTGATTATTTCCTGTTTACTCGCTAGGGGAATAAAACTGGGCACGTGTTGGGTTTCATCTGTCTGTTCCCTGTCTATCATTTTCTCTCTAATTTGATTTAATTCTTTCTTTATTTCAACTTAATGCTGTTTGTTTTTATTTCTGCTATTTTGCAATCTATGGCCTTTATTGTGTTTTCAATTGAATCTCCTTTCCCTTCTGTTTAGAATTTCTTCTTCATTCATATGACGGTTGGCATCTGCAGCACATGGAGACACACACACACACACACACACACACACACACATGAAAAGAGTCACTCACAGAGAGACACACATGGATGCACATCTTCTTTCCTGAGACCTTACAACATCACCCCAGACATGCTTTTAAAAGCCATCACTACGTTTTGTCTTGCACACATCAGCTCTAAGGTGACAGTTTTCTGGGTTCTGCCATTGTCCTCCATGCTTCTTTATCACTACCATGGCTAAAGGAAGAACTTTTCCTGCACCAGCTTTCGGGATGAGGCTCCCATGAGGAGAGGGCTGGGACACTCAGGCTTGATGACAGGGCTTTATGTAGCCAAGGTCCCTGTGAGGTTTTCTAGGCTCTGCCGTGGAGAAGGGAGAAAGGCGGCTGTGAGGCTTCTCAGGAAACAAAGTTACAGCTGCCTTTGAGTGTGCCCAAAAATAAAGTTGGCATTTCCTCATTCTTCTTGTTACTTTTACGTGCTTTCCAGGAATAAGAGAGGAGAGACACTGAGATGCCACCACCTTGTACTAAGAAGCTTAGTCATTGTCTCTGACCCTCGGCCTTCTCCTCTGCTAAATGGGGTGAAGTTGATGCATATGGAGTGCCTGGCACACTAGTCCTGGTGACCCTGTGCTCACTCACTAGAGTCTCAGAGTCAGGACTTGTGGAGAGCCAGAGCCTCAGCCTGGGAAGCTGTTCGTACCACAGAGAAGCTGAAATGTGTTCATATCTGACTTTCCGAGATCCCTCTGTGTCCTGGACATGGATATGCAAACATTTCAGATACCATTGTCTTCAGCTTTGACTCCGGGACACACCTAGCTGGAACTGCTCAGAATCTAACTTCCTGACTTGGAGTGGCTGTAGACTAACTGTTTCAGGGTCTCAGTTCCATACATGGAACCTGCTATACTTCCACTATTCAGTGTACTGATGAGGTTCTGAGTGTGGAATCTATGGTAACCTAACATGGAAGACAACACAGCGACAGCTCTGTAGAGTGATATGGAGCACCGTCCACACCAATCTCTCTCTCTCTCTCTCTCTCTCTCTCTCTCTCTCTCTCTCTCTCTCTCTCTCTCTCTCTCTGTGTGTGTGTGTGTGTGCGTGCGTGTGTGTGTGTGTGTGTGTGTGTGTGCAAGAGAGAGAAAGAGATAGTTGGATGAGTGTGTGTAAGTTTGCATGTACATGGATACATGTCTACATGTGTGCATATGTATGCAGATGCATGAAGTTTATGTCACCTGTCTTTTCCTTAACTGCTTTTCACTTTATTTCTTGAGGCAGAGTCTTTAGGAAGGAGTAATGGAGTAACTATGCCTGCCCATCTTTTATGTAATTCTAGGGAATCCAAAGTCTCTTCCATGAAATTGTGTACCAAGTGCTTTGTCACTGAGGCATTTATTAATAAAAAAAATTATATCGCTGGGTGTGGTGGCGCACGCCTTTAATCCCAGCACTTGGGAGGCAGAGGCAGGTGGATTTCTGAGTTCAAGGCCAGCCTGGTCTACAAAGTGAGTTCCAGGACAGCCAGGGCTACACAGAGAAACCCTGTCCTGAAAAACCAAAAAAAAAAAAAAAAAATTATATCGAGTTATTCACTTATAAATTATTTATTTGTTGGTTTTCTGATAATTTCATACTCTTATTCAATGGTTTCTAATTCTGCTAACCCTTGCTTTTTCTTGTCTTTCTCCCACGCCTGTCAACACACCCTCCTTCCTGCAAGTCCTTACCCATATTCATGGCTTTGTGCTTTGTATGAAGTGGAATAAGGCTCTGTGACTATGGGCTTGGAACTTTGTGGGCTCCCTGGAGGGTACACAACTGAAGGCAATGACTCCTTCCCCAGAATCTATCAGTTGCTTATAGTTTAGTAGGGATGAGTGGGGATCGATGGGCCCTTCTTCCATTAAAGCCCCATTTAAACTCTTTTTTAAAATCTATCTTTTACACTCCAAATTCCATTCCCTGACCCCATATCCACCCTCCATCTGCTCCACATCCCACACCTCCTTCCCAGCCCCTCGCCCCACACCATCTCCACAAGGATGCCCCCAATCCCCACCCCACCTGAACTCTAAACTCGCTGGGGCCTCCAGTGACTGGAAAGTCCTCTAATGTTTGTGTGTTGGAGGCCTCATATCAGCTGGTGTATGCTGTCTGTTTGGTGGTCCAGTGTTTGAGAGATCTCAGGGGTCCAGATTAACTGAGACTGCGGGTCCTCCTACAGGATCACCCTTCTCCTCAGCTTCTTTCAGCCTTTCCCTAATTCAACAACAGGGGTCAGCTGCTTCTGTCCATTGGTTGGGTGCAAATATCTGCATCTGACTCCTTCAGCTGCTTGTTGGTCTTTTGGAGGGCAGTCATGCTAGGTCCCTTTTTGTGAATGTTCCATAGCCTCAGTAATAGTATCAGGCCTTGGGACCTCCCCTTGAGCTGGATCCCACTTTGGGTCTGTCGCTGGACTTTTTTTTCCTCAGGCTCCTCTCCATTTCCATCCCTGTAATTCTTTCAGACAGGAACAATTATGGGTCAGAGATGTGACTGTGGGGTGGCAACCCCATCCCTCACTTGATGTCCTGTCTTCCTGCTGGAGGTGGGCTCTATAAGTTCCCTCTCCCTACTGTCTGGCATTTCATCTAAGGTCCCTCCTTTTGAGTCCTGGAGTCTCTCACTTCTCAGGTCTCTAGTACATTCTGAGGGGTCGCCCCAACCTCCTATCTCCTGAAGTTGCATGTCTACACTCTTTCTGCTGGCCCTCAGGGCTTCAGTCCTTTTCCCTCACCCAATACCTGATCAGGTTTCCCTCTCCCCGACCCCCACTACCACCCCACCATGTCCACTATCTCTCCCAGATCCCTCCCTCCCTCCCCACTTGTGATTGCTTTCTTCTTTCTCTTTAGTGATAGATTTCTCGACAAAGTAAGTCTTTCCTCCTAGAAGTAATTAAATGAAGAAGATTTAAAATCCCAACAAATATACTTTTGTGGGTTTTTCTTCCTTTGACGAATGAAAATTATATATACATTTACACACACACACACACACACGTATATATATCACCATATGATGTTGATGAATGTGTATGTAGTATAATGGTTAATCTCACTAATTAATAGAGCCATGACCGTGTGTGTGCATGTGGGTGGGTGTGTGGATGTGTGTGTGCACATGTGTAACACTTAAAGTCGCCTCCTACAGTAATCACCATATGGCATAATAGACGCCTGTCACTGATTCTATCAAATAAAAACTTCTATCCTCTGATTAGGGCCTCCTCATCCACCCTGCCCTCGGTATCCAAAAACTGCCAATCTACTTCCTGCTTCTAAGAGCTCAACTCTGTCAGATTCTAGCCAAATCTCTTTGAGATAGCCTTTTTGCTTAGGTCATCTGATCTCAGATTCTATATCTTCCACAAAAGCCTGAGTGTTAGAACTAAGTCAATATGGTTTTTCAGGCAGGCTATCTGGCTAATCGCATCTCGACTACACACCAAACACTAGTTAAGCATTTCAGATAGTCTCTCTCTCTCTCTCTCTTGTCAAGCCTACAGTAACAAAGTTGCTTCTAGCCACTTCCTAGGGTAGATAACTTCAGTATCTATTTACAAAGGAGATCATCAAAGAGCAAAAATATCAATCCTTGTTCCCAGGGCTGTGTCTACATCAGCACCTAGGCTGAGCTTAGTAAGCATTGCTCAATTCTCTAACGTTTGCGTGCTACAAACCTCCAGAACTCCGAAGTCTGCCTTCAGGGATAAAGCCTATGGTTGATTTGCCTTGTCCTCTGCATGCTTACAGAGCAGTATGTATTTCTCTAAAATCAGCCTTGAACTATGGGCAGAGGGAACAGAAATCCATCAGTCACTGCAATGGTTAAGGAGGAACTGCAATCAGAAACCAATGAAGACAAGCTGGAAACAGAAAGCACGAAAATATAGACGAGAAACTGAGCAGGAAGTACAGCTAACGTAATCAGTCATTCCTCTTCTCAAACATCAAAGCCCCCTCATCAAAGGAGTTCAATGTCTTCTCATGCTGCTAGAACACACAGGACATGCAGGACTTCAGAAAATACACTACAGAGTCCGGTGCTGATAAACACCAAGGCAGAGGTCAGAGGTCAGTATATGCCCACTACAAGCTGTTCCCTTTGCTTCCTGTGTAAAAGACAGCATTGCAAACTCTATCACCATAGATGAGACTTAGAGATAGAATGTAAATCTGCAAAATGTCAACCTCCTATCCCTGACTCCTGAAATCTTTCTGATGTCTTTCCACACCATCTCTCCTTTCAAAAACAGACCTCCAAGGATCCAGAGGAGGGGCAGCTAGAGGAGTATAGAGGCAGGGACCCATATTGGTGGTATGAGATTAAGCTATACAGAAGAACCCTTTAGCAGGAAATTCTTGCGTTGGACTACCCTGTGAATTAAAAACTAACTTTCTCTCTTTTAAACCACTGAAGTTGAGTGACTATTGGCCACTGTGTTACCTTCTTTAATGATGCAAATTGTTTCTAGAGTGCATCCTCAGGTGATGATCCCCTTCTCTAACACTAAGGACTGCTAGCCCTGGAAAAGAAACTTTAAAACAAACTGAAAATAACAAGAGACTCCTATTTTTATATTTTCTATTCCACAGATTATTAAAATATTACCATATACCACCATCCTATGTTTAAATAGAATTTTCCCTGCAATATATATATATATATATATATATATATATATATATATATATCCAGTGAAATTTAGAATTGATGCTGTATTACAATATGTAGTCCTTATTGTTTATGTGGGATTTTTTTCTAATTTGGAAAAAAATTAATTCTCCCAAGCTTCAATCAAGTCCAAAAGGAGTTTGGACTTGAGCTTTGTACAAGGTGACAAATATTCTTCTACATACAGATAGCCAGTTAGACCAGCACCATTTATTGAAGATGCTTTCTTTGTTCCATTGTATATTTTTGGCATCTTTGTTAAAGATCAAGTCATCATAAGTGTGTGGTTTTTATTCTGGGTCTTGAATTCCATTCCATTGATCAACATGTCTGTCTCTGTACCAATACCATGCAGTTTTTATCACTATTGCTCTGTAGTAAAGCTTGAGGTTAGGGATGGTGATTCCGCCAGCTGTTCTTTTATTGTTAAGAATTGTCTTTGCTATTAGTGCAAACTGGTACAGCTACTCTGGAAATCAATCTGGAGGTTCCTCAGAAAATTTGAAATAAATCTACCTGAAGGCCCAGCTATACCACTCTTGGGAATATACCCAAAAGATGCCCCACCATGCCACAGGGGCACATAATCCACTATGTTCATAACAGCCTTATTTGTGATATCCAGAAGCTGGTAGCAACCTAGATGTCCCACAACAGAAGAATGGGTACAGAANATGTGGTTCATTTACATAATAGAATACTACTCAGCTATTAAGAATGAGGACATCCTGAGTTTCACAGGCAAATAGATGGAACTAGAAAATATTCTGTGTGAGGTAACCGAGACCCAAAAGACATGCATGGTATGTACTCACTAATAAATGGATATTAGCCACCAAAAAAGGTACAAAATAGCCAAGATACAGTTCACAGAACTCAAAAAGGTCAACAAGCTGAAGTGCCCTAGTGAGGACACCTCAGTGTCACTTGGGAGAGAGAAGAAAGCAATCACAAGTGGGGAGGGAGGGAGGGATCTGAGAGGGAAAGTGGGAAAGTGGAAGAAGGGAGGAGAGGGAAACCAACTAAATCTGGTATTGTGTGATGGAAAAGGACTGAAGCCCTGAGGGCTAGCAGAAAGAATGGAAACAGGCAACCTCCACAGATAGGAGATTAGGGACACCCCAGGATGCACTAGAGACCCGAGGTGAGAGACTCCCAGGACTCAAAGGGAGGGACCTCAGATGAAATACAAGACAGTAGGGAGAGAGAATGTATAGAGCCCACCTCCAGCAGGAAGACAGGGCATCAAGTGAGGGATGGAGTTGCCACCCCACATGACTGCCCTCCGAAAGACCCAACAAGCAGCTGAAGGAGTCAGATGCAGATATTTCCGCCCAACCAATGGACAGAAGCAGCTGAGCCCTGTTGTTGAATTAGGGAAGACTGAAAGAAGCTGAGGAGAAGGGTGATCCTGTAGGAAGACCCGCAGTCTCAATTAATCTGGACCCCCGAGATCTCTCAAACACTGGACCACCAAACAGACAGCATACACCAGCTGATATGAGGCCTCCAACACACATACAGTAGAGGACTTTTGAGTCTGTATTCATTCAGAGATGATGCACCTAACCCTCAAGAGACTGGAGACCCCAGAGAGTTTAGAGGTCAGTTGTGGTGGGAGGTGGGGGCATCCTCATGGAGATGGTGTGGGGTGGGGAGGAGTTGTGGGATGTGGAGCAAATGAAGGGTCAATGGCAGGGTAGGGAATGGAATGTGGAGTGTAAAAAAATAAGTTAATTAATATAAAATTTCATTAAAATATTTAAAAAATAAAAGGATTTTGGTCCTTTGACTTTGCACTCATGGCTTGATGGACAAAGCAGTGTTGCATGAGCTGCCCAGGACTCTGAGCAACAGAAATGGAGACAATACCTGAATGTTAAACAAGAGCAACCACCTGAGATCTGTCTCCAATTCTGTTCTCACACTCACTTCAGTAATCCCCATGCCTATTCCCAGGAGATATCACACGACAGACCTCTTCTCTCAGGCCAACAAAAGAGCCCAGGTTATATCACATGACCTCCCACTGGACCTGAGTGGCAGCCATGTTCCACAGGTGCACAAACCCCTTTAAGTGAGTAGAGACCCTCTACCTCAGCCTGTTCGGTTATGCATCCTTTACAAAATATTTGGATGATTATAAAATTGAGAATCAAAATTCCCAGCTTAGTGGGTCAACTTGGTAGTTGGCCATATTAAAAAAGGTGAGGACAAAGAAGATGATCTTCCTCCAAAAGGAATAACGTCTGCCTAGGTCAAGTTTCTTATACCATTCAGCTTCACCAGGGAAGAAGGGAACAGCGGTAACTGTTCTAAGCCAGTGTTTCAACACTCTGTTAAAATGTGAACTAATACATCTTATACAAACTTCACTCTCACATAGAGTCTTCCACTGAGCTTAAGCAATGGATTGGAGCTAATGTCACTCAGTAAGTGGGAAGGACATTCAAGAGATGCAAGAGGTCATGGGTTAAGAGTGCTACTCACAGGTACCAGCGCAAGGAAATGTTTTTGAAGAAACAGAGAAGGCTGGAGTAGCCAGTCCTCATGCCCTGCCCTGGGACACCTCAGTAAACAACAGAACAGTTTGGAAAGAATTCAGGAGATGACAGGCTTGTGACATAAAGGAAGGTGGTGATGGGAATCGGGCAGCTGATCCAGAACAGTCTCAGCTGTGGGCAGGGTAGTCTCCTCTCTCATAGTTGCCCTGGCTTGCAAGAGACAATCGGCAAGCAATGTGGTTACTAGATAGAGAAAGCAACAAGATTTTATACTCAATAAACGTGCCTTTCTCCATGGTGACAGAAATCTTTTTTTTCCCCCCTATGGTGGCCAGATACATGTATCAGGAGAAAGGCAAAAAATAAAAATGATGGTTGTGAGTAAAGATTAGACTACAAAACTCCAGAACTATTAAAAACTGACAGCACAATCCTACATTTTCTAATTCATTGTCTCTGTCAACGATCTTAGTCAAGATTGTCAATGCCCACACTGCTGCCCTGTTGGATCCTTCCTATGGGCAAGAGAACTAAGGCGTGGCTCATAGAATATCTCCAACCACCTATATGGGCTTTCAGACCAAGCACACTGGTTTGAAACCCCAGTCAAATAACTTCTGAGCTCTATGACCTGGAGCAAGATACTTAACCTGTCTATGCTTCTAATTTCCTTAGTAAAATGGGAATGAAATAAGATGAGGTATACAATGTACTGATTAGAAATTAGAGCTTCCTCAAATTAAATAAACATCAAAATTTATCACTATTATTTCTTGCTTGGTTTTCCATTCTTCTTCTCCTCTGGATCTAACTAACAAGTTAATGAGAAGACCATTTAAAAGGTCTACATAGAGTTTGAGTGTATTTTGAAGTGATGTAGTATAGCCTCAGTACCACACTCAGTAGTTTCTCCTGCCTTTAGCATGCAATATCTTATATACTAACTCTGAAAATGGTACCCAAACTGAACTCCATTAAAAGATACAGCCTACTATAAGATTCTCTAGGAAAAATGTGATAAACATTGTCTTCTATGGGCTTATTTTTATAAGCTTCTCAAAAATTATCTTAACCTGTTTAGACTCGTTGCAATAATACAAGACTGGCCTGAAGGCCAAGGAAACAGAAGGCATAACTCCCAGTTCAATTCCCACAGCCTAAAGACTCAGAGTTTTGATACCAAAGAGCATCAGAGGATGGATGGCCCAGTATCAAATGAGAAAGCAAATTCACCCTTCTTCTTTCTGTTGTCTCCAGGCCAGCCTTCAAAAGTATGGATGATATGCACCCATGCTGGCAAGTTCAGTCCTTCCTCACTTAGGTCACTAATGCAAATGTCTTCCAGAAATACCCTCATGGACATTCCTAGGACATATACACTTCCGGTTGCTGGATATCTATGAATCTGTGTCATTTGCACCTAATATAATAGATACTCACCAGGACTCTCCTTTCAGGATCTCTCCACCTATCACAGGCCTACCTCCAAGTTCATAAGGAAATAGCTCTAAACACAGAAATTTAGAGGGATGGAAATATTTTTCTGGGTTCTTAGTACTCCTTGGAATGCTGGGTAAGAAATGGTGTGCTATTCTGTTTTTCCTTCTGATTTGATAGAGCATCAGCTTCCCAGGTAGGGTCATCGCATCTCCATTTTGGACAGTCGGACTCCTCCTGATGATGGTCCTGGCTCCATCATCTCCCTCACCTGCCATCCCACAGCTTTTGCAGAAGTGGCTCAAGGCCTGGCCTCTTCCAAGCGATTTGTGAAGGGTACATGGACGAAGGCCAGCTTACTTGGTTTAGGAACATTATTTCTCCAACTATAAGGACTTTCTCTTTATCCACTTGTACTTTGCCTTTCTGCATTGTATAAATAATGCATACTCATTGAAGGAAAATAAAACAATACAAGGAAGCTCAAAAATGTATAAAAGAAGGCATAAAGTAAACGAAGCAATATAGTCAAAATCCCAGTGGATACATTATCATGAAATACTAAAGCACATTTAAATAATTACACAGGAAAGGGGGGAGAGAGATGAAATGAAGGACAAAAAGGACAAACAGAAAACAAATAAGAAACAGCAGATATAAATGTAATCACAGTGATGATCGTGTTGAAGGAATGAGAGTGGCCAAATACACCAATTAACTAAAAGGTAAGCAATGGCATCCGAGAAACTCAGCAATACACTCGCGTGCTTGCTCCATAAACTCCACTTTTAGCATAAAATCTCACGCAAAAAGACAACAAAAGTGCTCTGTGAACAAATGTTGTATTAATCACATTACTTCCTGACAAAGCAGAAAACTTCATTGTGACAAAAGTTTACTAGAAATGGACAGAAATTTCAGAATAATAAATGTAACTAAGAAGATGTAATAACCTTAAATGTACACATACCTCAAAATCATAACTTCAAAATATTTGGACCCAAAATTCTCTGAGCGATGTTAAAAATGAACAAACCTTTAAAACAGGTGTTGTTTTCAACAGTCCCCTCTCAGTGAACTAACAGGAAGACAGCCTGCAGGGACAAAGACCAGACAACACTGCTAATCAACCAGACACAATTGAAAACATATTGTTTTCTAATGCATAGATGAATACATGCTCTTTGCAATCCTAGAAGGTCCTTCATATCAGGTCATATCCTAAGTTTGTAAGACAAACTCAAAACATTGAAGTCATACAAAGTAGATACTCTGATCATAATGGAACCAAATTAGAAATCATAAACAAAAGAAGTAATTAATTAATTAATTTTTAAAATGCCAAAATAAGAAAATCAACATGATTCTTAATAATCTACAATTCAAAAAATATCAAGAATAAATTAATCTAAAGAAAAATACAACACCTGTGAAATATAAATGTTAGTATTTAGAGAATATTACAAAAGAAAAATGAAGTTTAACAAAGTTTTCACCCTAAGAACCAAAAATCAAACAAGAAAACAGAAAGAATACTAATATAAGATATCAATAAACTAGAAGAGAGAAATGCAGAATATCAAAACTATTTTTTGAAATAAGTCTAAGTACCTAGACAAGTTAAAAGAGAGTGAAGATGCAAATTATCACATAAGGCATGAAAGTATGATATTGGTACAGGTACCACAGACATAAGAAGGATATGGGAATATACTAAAGCAAGACCAACATGTGGATATTTCATTCTTCCCCAAAATAGGGAATAAAATACCCATGAAAGAAGTTGCAGAGACAAAGTTTGGAGCTAAGACTAAAGGATGGACAACCCAGAGACTGCCCCACCCGGGGGTCCATCCCATAATCAGCCACCAAACGCAGACATTATTGCATATGCCAGCAAGAACTTGCTGAAAGGACACTGATATAGCTATCTCTTGTGAGGCTATGCCAGTGCCTGGCAAATATAGAAGTGGATGCTCACAGTCATTTATAGGATAGAACACAGAGACCCCAAAGAAGGAGCTAGAGAAATTACCCTAGGAACTGAAGGGGTCTGCAACCCTATAAGTGGAACAATATGAACTAATCAGTACCCCCCAGAGCTTGTGTCTCTAGCTGCATATATAGCAGAAGATGGCCTAGTCAGCCATCGTTGGGAAGAGAGGCCCCTTGGTCTTGCAAACTTTATATGCCCCATACAGGGGAATGCCGGGGCCAAGAAGTGGGAGTGACAGGGCAGGGGAGCAGGGTTGGGGGGAGAGTATAGGGGTCATTCGGGATAGCATTTGAAATGTAAATGAAGAAAATATCTAACAAAATAATTTTTTTAAAAAAAGAAAATATCAACGAAAGAGAGTAAGCCTTAGAAACCACAAAATGTCAAAAAAAAAAAAATCACCCAAAAGCACATTATATAGCCCTAATAGTTCTATAACTGCTAAATAAATGAAATTTATATTTTAGAAACAATGAAAAGTCAAATCCTAGACCTAGTTCAATCCTAAGAATAGCAAGAACTTAGAGAGAGCATCAGTATTCATTCTACAGAATATCTTTCAGAAAATAAAAGAATTAATGACTACTTAATTCATTTTATGAGCTCATATCACCCTAATACCTGAATCACCTAATCACCTGAAGCCAGATCTGTACCAAACTACAGAGTCACATGTGGCAAGCATGTGGGCTGCATGGCTTTATGTCAGATCCTGAGTATACGTTATGGCTGTTAGCTCATTGATCCTATGTATATGTTATGGCTGTTAGCTCGTTGGTTTGTGAGATTCAATAGTGGGAGTAGGTGCATCTCTGACCCTTGAGGTCCTTGGGACTCTTCCTCCAATTGGGTTCCCTGGTCCAGCCTCCATATGAGGGCTTTTGCCTTCTCTATTGCATCCTGTTTTGTCATTTGGCCTTCCTCTCATAGAGGCTGCTCTCTTCTGAAGAGGAAATGGAGAGAGAGTGCATCTTGGGGAGAGGGGAGATGGGGGAAGTGGGAGAAGTGGAGGAAGGGGAAACTGTGGTACTGTGGTCAGGATGTATTGTTAAATTAATTTAAAAATACAGCTATAGATCAATAATGAAAATCGAACACTCATCCATGATAAGAACTTTCAGGGTCCAAGAGTGTATACATATCTCAGTGATACGAGACATCCATGTATGGCATCCTGTACCCAGCATGAAGAAACAGTAACAAAAGCTAAATGCTACAATCCAATAAAAGCCAAGAATTTAAAACAAAAGAAAGAAAAACAAGAAACTCTCTTGTTGTTCTCCAAGGAGATGCCTAAGACCATAGGAAAATACAGATATTTATTCTACAATTCATAACAGTAGCAAAATTACAGTTATGAGGCAACAACAAAATTTTATTGTTGTGGTTCACCATAACATAAGGAACTGTATTAAAAAGTCATGGCACCAGGAGGATTGAGATCCACTGTCATAAAGAACTCCATAAAATACACAGCTGATGTCATACTACATGGTTAAGGGATGACAAGTTTTCCCCTAAGACTGAGGAAATTATTCATTCTTACTTCCCCTACTCAGCTGCCAGCCAGTGTAAAGAGAGTGAAAAGGGAGAGACAGAGAAGTCAAACAAATAAACAATTTATTTACAATTTTTCTGTGAATAAAAATTATAAGAATGATACAAAAAAAGGCACTTTAAATTAATAAATGAATCCACAATAGTTGCAAAAGCCAAGGGAGGTCAATTCACAAAAGCAGTTTTAACTCTTTATGTTAGCAAAGGGAAAATGAAAACAGAAAAAGATATATATAAGTGTTGAATATAATTCAAGAAGTAAAATAAAATTTTATAAATTTTATAAATAAATAAAAACGAAATACACTTGCTTTAGTTTTATTTCTGTTGCTATAATAAAATGGGGGAAGTCATTGCCCATCATTCAAGAGAAATGAAGACGTGATCTCATGCAGATTGTGTCATCTGCATATCAAAAGCAGAAAGAAGCAAGCACTCACAGAACCTACTGGCTGCTGACTGCTGGCTGCTGTCTTTCTTTGCTCTTACAATTTCAGGTCCCCCTCTTCTGACAACAGAATAGTGCTTCCCAGAGTCGGGTCTTTCCACATGACAATCAAGACAATTCCCCACAGCCTTGTCACAAACCAACTCATCTTGATATTTCTCAAGACTCTCTCCCCAGGTGGTTCTAGATTGTATCAAGTTGACATGTTAAACTAATCATTGTGGATAGGAATCTATCCCAATTTGTGTACTCTGTATTTTAAAATATATTTTTAAAAACTGCAAAATACTAGTGAAAGAAATAAAAGACTTGAATATATATATATTTTTAGGTGTCAATCACCCTAAACTGATTTATGAATGTATACATTTTCAGTTAGAGTCTTTGTGTTACAGACACGAAGAATCTATTTATTATAGATAAAACATGAATAACTAGACTAAGGAAACAATTTTAAGAATAAGAACAAATTAGAGGAGAAATATTATGTGATCTATGAGCTTACCATCAAATTCAACATGGTAAGGAGGACAGACACATGAATCCAATCGAATGCAACAAATAGGTCTGCAATAATCCCATGCAAGTATGTGATGCTGACAAACGCACAAAGAGAAATGAGAAGGGACAGAGTGTTTGGCATATGGTGTTGGAACAATTAGATAGTTACATGCAGAAAGTGAATCCCAGCTTCTATCTACATCTTCTACAAAAGTCAGCTTCAAGTGGCTCATAATCCCAATGTGTAGTTGTAATTCTTCCAAGGGAAAACTGAAGAAAATCCTCATGGCTTTGGGTGAGCAAGAAGTTCTCACATAAGGCACCAGACATAACCCATGAAATATAATTTCTGCTGTTAGAAAGGCACTGTTAAAAAATACCGAAGTAATTCATGGTCTAGAAGAAATATCTACAAATCACATGCCACACTGAAGTCATGTTCAGAGTATTTAAAACAACACAACCATTTTTTTTTTAAATGGGCAAACAATATAAATACCAATCAATGGTTACCAATCAATGAAGACACAGGGGGGTGGGGGAAACACATAAAGTTGCCTGATGTTTCATAGGTAATCCTAATGTGGCTTTCATTTGCATTTTCTGATGGTTAACAATGTTGGGAATAAAACCAAACTATAAGGAAGGAGAACAGAGTGTTTGACAGGGATGAGAGATGAAGAAAGAAATGCATCCATGAAGGGCAGCAGGAGCGACCCTGTGTGTTGGTGGAAATGTCCTGTATCCTGATTTGGTGGCAGTTTAATGACTCTACTTGTACAAACATTCTGAAAACTTACAACACAGTTAAGTCAATTTTATGGTATGTTCATTTAGCAAGAAAAAGAAAAAGGAGTTGAGAAAACCAGAGCTCTCTTGAGATATTTTTATGGACACATCCCACAGCTTCAAGCACTTAAACACAATTTCCCTTTCTTTTACTTTCTAAGCAAACTAGCAATATCCTATTTCAAGATTTTTACACAAATTCCTTCCTTCTCTGAGAACTAGAAGTTCCTAAGTATATTAGGCCAACACGCTTTTCTCTAAAAATGTTTTCTGGAACATACTGTATTCTCTTTGAGTTAAATAAATTGAATCTAGGCAGAGAACCAAAAGGCCCACTGGGCAAACACAACATGGCATCCTTCAGTGTGATGTATCGTGGGCCTCCTTGAGGGATGCGGTAAGCACGTGACCAAATTCTCCCTGTCCTCACTTCATTGCTTTACCTGGACCTCATTTTCCTACAGCCATGCAAAGCTGAGTTCAGAACTTCTGCAGAGTTCTGTTAGAGGGGCTATGAAGCAAAAATAAACAAACAAAAACCAAAACAAAACCAAAAAACCCAACCCGTGTCCACCCCAAATTTTCATTGCTTAAGCAGCAATAAAGCTGAACTTTCGGCATGCTGCAACCATTGACTTTGGTAATTAAACAGCTTGATCTTTTAAAAATCATGGACGGCACACAGGTCCATTATCATTCATTTTAAAACATATGAAAAACCTTTTCTACCGAACAGAAGTTTACTCATAACAGAAGTCAGTCATTGACCTAGCACCTTGAGCTATTTCCCTATTCTACTTTGCACACAGAAATGCATTCCACAATACTGTCAGAGAGCTTTTTCAATGCCCATAGCATCAGTGTTTTTCTGCAACGGGAATACAGATGGCTTTGAAATCTCCCTATTAAGTTCAGCCATCTTCATCATTGTTCTTTTATAGCAAAACACATCAAGGTATTTGCTGTTCTGCTTTTCATCATCTGTTATGATGTTTATCAAAAATGCCGCACTTTGTGGCTTCCAGGCAGGACTTGTCAACTGAAGGATTTGGAGACTCACTCCTGTCCTTTGTTTTTGTCTTGCTTTATTCTTTTATTTCTATGTATATGTGTGTGTTCACGTGAGAGTAAGGATGTCCACAGAGGCCAACTACTGCTCCAAGTTGCTTGATCCTGAATTCACACACTTCCACTTAGGCCTTGCTTCCTCCTACTTATAAAACGATGTGTTCAGCTGCTCAGTGTGATGGTTTTTATAGTGCTTTGGGGAACAACCAATGGGCCAGTGCTCACACATTATCTTTGAGATCCACAAGCCTGAGTTTTTAGCACACTGTAAAAATCAGACATCACTATCTGAAGGCTTTCCTCACCCGTGAATGTCAACCTTCAGGGACATTCATTTTCAAAAGAATAATATAGTGGGAATGTTTCTTCCAGCAAAACATACCAGACCTCTGTTGTCACAAATAACTTTGCTAATTATTCTTATCAAGATCGTACTTTGCTAGATGAGTATCCTGCACCTAGTTAGCAACGACTGCTTAGTGGCCAAAAGCAGTTAAGGCAGCTTCCCCAATGTGCTCCAATTATCTCTCAGGAAACAGTTTTAACACAAGGAAAATCACCCTCATTTGGTCAACTACCAAGCAAATGGAATAAAGAAATCCATCAACTCTTTAGGGTACCCATCATTTTTTATTATTTACCATTTGGCGCAGCAACTAGAGTTTAATTTACTCCAAAATGAGCCTAATTCTGTTGTGTCTCATTTCTTCCCATCATCTATCTAAGGCCTATTTGGAAAAGGGGCGGGGGTGGGGGGGAGCAGTCATCATAAAGCAAGTATCTCTGGAAAGAGAACAGACATGCGCAGAGAAGGCACCAGCCATCCCTTTGGATAGGAGCTGGGTATGGAGCGTCACACCACCAGAAATAAACAGTAATTGTGACAAGAAAATTAGTCACTTGGAAGGGCATCCAAGTAATATTCAACAGACTCAAAACCTTGACATATGTTGAAGAAACTGCTCACATAGAACTCTCTTTATTCATGGATTTAGTTTGAATTTGATATATTAAAAGCTTTTCCCTGGCTTTCTGCTTCACTAGAACAGGTTAAGACTACAGAAGTCTTCTAAAATTTTAAGACAGACTTAGCAACCCACAGAGATTAGTTTATGTCTAACCCCAACCTTGGTGTGCATTACTTGTTTAACAGGAACTGACTTTAATTTTATACTAGGAATATAACTAAGTCCTTATCCACACTGGCCTATCTATCAACAGTGCCTACTGCATGAGCATCTAGGAAGACTGTCATTTCATCGCAGATAAAGACAGGTGACTCACCCAAGGGCACACAGCCTGTTAGAGGTAAGGTCAAGACAGCAAAGCAGCCCTGTCCTGGGCCAGGCCATCATAAGGTTCACAGTGTTTAATGTTTGATGAAAATCAAAAATTCTAATCACTAAGTATTTGGGCATAATTTAATGTGAAATGCATCTAAAGGGATATGAACTCTGGAGGGAGCATGAGCAGTAGGCAATGTGTTTCAGTGTTGACCTTCAGACAAGCTTTAGGGAGGAGTACATATCCTTTAACAGGTCATTTCTTTGCCAACTTTTGTTCTCTGTCGACTTCATACATGAATGCAATGTAGTTAGAATGTATCAACCCCCTCTAACTCTTGCCTCTGCAAATACATAGACATACAGACAGAAAGATAAATGATAGATAGATAGATAGATAGATAGATAGATAGATAGATAGATAGATAGATAGGCATAGACATATATACATGTATCTCACATGTATATGTGTGAATAAATATGTAAGACATATACAGGGTTAGGTGTATATGTATATACCCATAATGATAATATATATCCATATATAATTTACTATTTGGGGAAAATGGTAAATTACAAAGATATGGCCCTTTTGTAAGATGGTAAAGAGGTACCATGACCAAGGCAACTCTTTATTTATTTATTTATTTATTTATTTATTTATTTATTTAAACTTATTTGCTTTACATCCCGCTCACTGCCCTCCTCCCAGTCATGCTCTCCTATAGTCCTTCTCCTATTCCCTCTCCTCTTCTCCTCTGAGTGGGTCTGCCACCACCACCCCAGCCAGTGTATCCCTCTGAGTGGGTCTGCCACCACCACCCCAGCCAGTGTATCCCTCTGAGT
>NC_034590.1:165472282-165474622 GCF_900095145.1 Mus pahari | reverse complement strand
AGTGTATCCCTCTGAGTGGCTCTGCCACCACCACCCCAGCCAGTGTATCCCTCTGAGTGGCTCTGCCACCACCACCCCAGCCAGTGTATCCCTCTACCCTGGTATTTCAAGTCTCTTTGAGTCTAGGTGCTTTTTCTCCCACTGGGACCACACAAAGCATCTCAGCTAGAAGAATGTATAAACAGCGTTTGGGATAGTCCCAGCTCCAGTTGTTCAGGACCCCTGTGAACACCAAGCAAAAGACAACATTTACTCTGGGCTGGCTTACAATTTCAAAGTTTCAGTCCACTACCATGGCAGGAAGCATGATAGCATACAGGCAGACATAGTGCTGGAGAAGGAGTTCAGAGTTCTACATCTTGATCCTAAGACATTGAGGATGATACTGTCTTCTGTAGGCATCCAGGAGGAGGCTCTGTACCGCACTTGGTAGAACCTGAGAAGCCTCAAAGCTCACCTACATAGTGACACAATCCTTCCAACAAGGCCATGCCTCCTTCAATAAGGACACACCTTCTAATAGTGCCACTCCCTATGGCCAAGCATTCAAACCACCACACACACATATCATAGTATATGCATCATGTTCATATACACATGCATATATATCATATGTATGTACACATACATACATATGCACATATACATCATATGTATACACATGCACATATGAATACATCATATACACATACATATATACATACATATACATTCATATGCATATATATCATGTACATATATACATACATCTACATGCTCATAACACATACATATACATAATATACATTTACATACACATGCATATATACATACATATACATGCATATGCATATATATCATATACATATATACACACATATACATGCACATAACAAATACATAACACATCATATACATTCCATTTAGGAGCAAGAACTCCCTGGTCACTTATTCTCTACACTTTGACCAGTTGTGGGTCTGTTAACCTGCATCCTTCTCTGATGAGGGGTGGGAGTTGCACTAGCCTATGAGTATACGGATGAGTACTTTGAATGCAGTCTGATGCGACTAGCATGTCATTTCTAATCAGTCTCTACATTTCACACACAGACTTGTGCTTCTCAGATTGTTTTCATTGCTGAGTTTTCAAAGTACCAAACATATGAGGGCATAAGAAGATGAAATCATAGATAAGATTGCATATAGAAGTTCAATAATAGCATAACTACACTCTCCCTACCTGGAAAACCACCCAGGGAGCACTATGGAAGAAAAAAAAAATTCTCCTTGACCTAATCACTAGTACAAAGGTTACAAGGGAAAGCATGAAGTCAATCATCCTTTAGATACTGTGTTTCCTGGGCAACATCAGCTCACCTCCACATCCCCGTACACTCTGCATCAGAACTTAGGCCCATCCCATTAGTGATACTAAGACTCCCTGCAGGACAATAGTGGGAAGAAGAAAAACCTTTGGTTCTTCTCCGCATGTGTTTCGTAGCACTGGCTCTTCCACGTTCTCCTAAGAAGGCCACATCTTTAGAACACATTTGGAATAGAGGGAAGGGAGTCTCTTTCTTAAATGCACCATACTGCCTAGCCCCTGTATTTACCCACTTTCTGCCACTGCTCAGATGCAACAATGCCTATCATTGTAGCTGTATTTTTTTTTATTTCCTCTGAGATCACCATGCCAGTTTAATATACATATAATTTTCCAGTCATGTTCAGATTGCCATTACCCAGTAACTATGTTGACAACACATAGATAAAGGTGCTACCAATTATTCAGAGATCAATTTGGATAACAGGATATGTATCATCTCCAAGTTAACAGATGCTGAGAATAGTAGCTTCAGTGTTATAGCCCAAAATGAAGAACTTCATGATTAACCCAGTACTAGATATATCCAATCAAAGACTTGTTTTACAATAACATACATACCTACATGCTCTGTGTTGTGATCAATCATATCCACAACCTCATTACTCTCTCACCACTGATGAGACCTTTCTTCTTTCCAACTACAGCCCCTCCTACTTTTATGTACTTTTGTGTGTGCTGATCTTATGCAGGTAGCCATTTCTGCTGTGTGCTCACTATCATAACAGGCATGTCACATACTCTGTTCTATTCTCCAGCTCTTACAATGTTTTCATCCACTCCCTCTCCCACCATCTTCCCTGGGTCTGCAGGGTTATCACATTGATGTCCTGTTTATGTTCAAGCACTCAACAGTCACTCATTATCAGAAATTTGACCAGTTATGAGTTTTAAACTTTAGCAAGCTTCTCTGACCAAACAAAGAATGCCACTAATCTCTCTCTCTCTCTCTCTCTCTCTCTCTCTCTCTCTCTCTC
>NC_034590.1:165439176-165472212 GCF_900095145.1 Mus pahari | reverse complement strand
TATATATATATATATATATGTATGTTTTAAGGGTAATTGGCAAAGTTACTGACCACTGACTCCAGGTGCTGAGTGGTAGACACCTTAAAAGTGGGTTACTAATTCTTTTCCAGGAAGAGTAAAGAACTAAGAGTTTTTAATTAAGTTTTGAGATTATAATATAATTATATCATTTTCCCCCTCTCCATTTCCTGTTTTGTCTACAGAGGACTTGGGCATGGCCTCTGAAAAGCATTTATTTAAAAAAGAAGGAAGAGGAGGAAGAGGAGGAGGAGGAGGAGGAGGAAGAGGAGGAGGAGCCAGAGAGATGGTTGAGCCACTAAAGACTAGGCTCACAAGAAAAATGTCAAGGAAAAAAGCAGAACAAATTTTATCCTGTAAACTTTGGTTCCCCATCAACGAAGTGTCTTGATATAACTGCATAACTGGCATTGGTCACTCTAAAGAAGATTACAGCTGAAAACTCAGGACTCACTCGTAATAAAGTTGTTATCTTTATTACTATAGTGTTAGATGCCTCTGGTTAAGACAAGCTTCATCCATGTGATTGGCAATGGATAGAACACAAAGGTGATAATTAGTATTTACCTGGCAGGTAGTCTGAGTCTTAAACCTGAAAACAGTTTCCAGAAGAGTTAATAAAACTTCAAAGTTAACACTCATAAGTATGGTAATTCATCCCAAGATCAAGTTCTATCCCGGCTTCGGCCGGAGCCAGTGAGAAAGTGGCAAGACAAGTCATCTTCACACATATGCAACCAGCAACGTTGGGAAGCACTTCCCATGGCCTCGCCCCAGTCTTTCTGTGTTCAAGCAAGAAACTGAAACATAAAACCGATGAGATTCTTGATTACTGTTTATACCTCAGAATAAACTAATCATGCACTAATGGGAGCACCAGAGAATGAATATAAGGAAGTTACCGCTACTGTTTGTCAGTTCAAAGATTTGGAAAAATGTCTTATTTTTAGATGATTGAAAGTCAATATGTAGGTGGAGACCTATGGTCCAGTCTCTATAATCAGACAAGGATACTATACTTCAGACAAAAGGAATTACTATAATCACATGACCCTTTACATAAAATATTTGTTTGAAATTTATTCTATTTACAGACAGCCAGGCATACCTCTCAAATCCACCAACAGGGCTGACTTAGTCTCTGTTCTTGGTGTTAATGGAGCCCCACGTTATTTTACACAAACAGAGGGAAATCAGCAGGTAGAAATTAAATTTTTTTAAATCTCTTTTGCTCTCTTTTTAGCTATAAGAAAGTGTTTAATTTGGCTCATGGTTCCAGAGGGTCAGAGTCCATGAGAGTGGAGCTAAGGCACGATGGCTGCAATGGCTTTAAAACTCACATCTTGAGCCAATGAGGAGGTAGAAAGCACATTGGGAATGCTATGAGTCTCAAGCTACCCCACAGACACACCTCCTACAAGTGCACACCTTCTAATCCTTCTCAAACAGTTCTGCCAACTAGGGATTTTAACAGGCCATTCTCATTCAAACCACCACATTCTACTCCCTAGCCCCCACATGCTCCTAATCACATCATAATGTAAAATAACTTCAGTCCAACTTCACAAGTCAGATTATTCCTTTCTCAACACTATTTTAAAGTCTAAAGTCCAAAATCTCTCTGAGCCTCAAGGAAATCTCTTAATTTCAGCCTCCATGGAAATAAATAAGCAAATTACATACTTTGAGCAAACAACAGCACAGAGTATACATTATTATTATTCCAAAGGGAAGAGATGGGGAAGTAGTGGAGAAATGCTGAACCAAAGCAAGACCAAAACCCTGCAAGGCCAACACCAAATACTGAAGGTCCATGTCCCTTGTCACACAGCTTAGATGTTTCACCCTTCCAGCTTTTCTGTCTGTAACATACTTATTTATCTCTGGTTGGTTCCACTATCTAGTTGTAGCTCTCCTTGACAGACATGGCCAGCATCTTAAAGGTCCCAGTTCAATCCAGGCTTGACATTCAAAGCTTCATACAATGATCTCTCAAAGCCTTCTACCCTCTCATGTTCTTCATGAAGGAACTGTCCACCATATATTGCTTTGTGCCAATAGCTCTTTTTAACCACGCTGGAAGACTCCACAACTGTCTTATTCATATATCCTGCATGACTAAAGCCAACCATGTGGACAACACTGCCAAGTCTGACTGTCCACGAAGGGTGGTATGTGGCCTTCTTGAATCACATTTGCAGAAAATTCCCTTGTTGTTGCTTTTTAGGAGCATAATTTTTCTAAAGTCTTTTTCTTTCACAAATTGGAAGCTTAGCTGATTGGAAACCTTACTCCAGTGGCACCCATCCCTTTATTCCAATGTAGATCAGGCCTCTCTTTAATCCCATCTCTCTCAGCACAAGTCTCATCTCCAACATTTCATTTCCTGTTATTTCTTTTTTGCTCAACTTGCTCCTTTTCATTAAAGACATGTGTGACATTTATTACTAATAACCATGCAAAAAGTCAAATATTAAGCTGTCCTGAAATCTCTTCCACCAAAGAAATTAATTCATTGCTTTGAAACATAGTCTCAGACAAGTTCTTAAGACAGAGTAGAAAGCAGCCACATTGCTCACTAAGACATCACAAGATTAGCTTCCAGCCCAATGTCTAATATTCTATTCATTTGAAACTTCTTGAACTGGATCTCCACAGTCTACATAGCTCTCAGCACTACTATCTTCCAAGATCCTCCTAGGATGGCCCATTAAGTTCTGCTTACAAGGTTCTGTAAATGTAACTTTCATTCCCCTGATGTAATCATAGGCTTACTGCTGAGCAAGCTCACCCCTTCCTAGTTTTTTCTTCTTTCTGTCTGTCTGGTTCAACTCAGCTGTTCTGTCTCAAACTCCTCTACAAACTGACTGATTCAATCTGGCTTCTCTCAACTTCTCACTAAATTTCTCTCTTTGGCTTCAAACTAACTCTGGCAATCTGTTCTAATCTTTTGACTGTTTCTTATTCTCTGGTTTCAACTGCCTCTGCTGGCCTGCACTGAACTGCATGAACTCACTAAGAAATTCAACTCCACTGCACTTCACTCACTGCACTGACTTCCAACTGACTGTCTCTCTTTCCCTGTGTGGCTCTTAAATAGATTCTCTTTCCTGTGCTGTCTTTATGAAATATGGGTGTATCTGTGAGCCCACGGCGGGGGGGGGGGGGAGGTTACGTTCTCATTCAGACCATCACAGACTGTTTCACTCTCTAGGTTGACAGAGGGAAGCCCATTGCTTTGTTGGGCAGAACCTTTCCATGGAATTCCAGGTATCATCTCTTGTTTTCTCTTCTCTTATCTAGGAAATGTAGCCTTGCCAATTGCACGGTGTGTTTTCCATGTTTTCTAGTAGCTCCAATGCTACACATCCAGGACTGTTCTTCTTAGGGTTCCTTGCACTCTCACATGAGTTGGGAGATGTTTTCTCCAGTTATGAGGAGTTATTCCTGCTATTAAAGTCATCCATGTTCCCTGGGGTCTAAATCTCCTATTTATACTCAATGGTATTTTCTTTTTCTAAATTATATATCATTCCAACACTTGGCATATGAATGTATGTCATTTGATTTCCTTCAAATGCCTTGAAATATATTTTGCTTATTTCTTCCTATTTATCTTACAAATGTGATAGTTTTCTTTCTTACACATCATTGGCATATCTCTTTTAGTAGTGGGATTTGTTAATGTTCTTTTTAAATTTTTTCTAAGAAATGTTTAATAAATGTAATTTTTAGGTATTAGAAATTCTGAAAATAAGATCATTAAAAACACTGCATCTTACCTGATATTATTATAAAATATGGTTCAAGTCATACTTTAGGATAATTATTATTTAAAAATTAATGAAAATTATCATACCGTGACTCCTTGTGAAACATAACCTTCCATTGTAGAGCAAAGGTCACTAAGTCAAAGAATGTTCTAAAAGAAGGTGAAACATTCTATCCTACATAGAAGCTCATTAAATTCAGGAAAGAAAAACAACTCAAAGGTTTCAGGAAGTCTCTGAAACTAGGTTTAACTAGGTCCCTCTCTCTCACAGCATATGAACAGTGGAGGTCTGACAGGCACTTTCAGAGAAGCTGAGCTACCTGGAAGAGGCTCAGAACTATGGACCATTAGAAAGAAGCAGACACCAGTTAGGCTGCCTAGAAAGGACACTCTTCCACCCGATCAACCACTGAAGGTTGCATAGTATACCGGGATTCCAGGTTGGGAGGGCTGTCAGCCATGCGTTTGGTGATACAGCTATCTTTTGGTGACTTCTGCTCCTGTAAGCAATGCTTCACTCATTTATGTAAGTAACCCTAATAAAATCCATCGTTTACTTTGTGGTAACTGTACTTTAGCCTTCTATCAGTTCACGTTCTGAAGTTTATTAAATTCTTTCTCCTCTGACTACAGAACTTCTTTCAGCCTCTTTTGTAACTCTGGTCTAGTGGTCATCAATTTCCTTGATTTATCTTTATCGTGGAAGGTGTTTACTTCTTCTACTTTGAAGAAGAGCCTTGCTGGGTACAACAGTCTTGATTGAAGTTATCATCTTTCAGGACATGAAGTACATCTTTCCATGTCCTCCTGGCATTTAGAGTCTCCTCTGAGAAGTCTGCTGCTAGTCTAATGTATTTACTGTTAACCGTTATCCACCACTTTCGTAGCAGACTGTCGTATTCCTTTTTGACCTGTGCTTCTAGAGAATTAACTGTAACATCTACTTCTATGGTCAGTGCATTTTCTTCTCATGTTTTTTCACCTTCCCTTTGTTCTTTCTGTCTAACACCAACAATTCAAAAAGATCTGCCTTTGTTTGAGCTCTGCTACTTCTTCGGCTTGATTGAACCTTTTCCTGGGATGGCTGATAAATGCTCTTCATTAACCTTTAGGGCTTCTAGTGTCCAATGTGGTTTCTGTCAGGTTCTTCTTCAGATCTCATGTTGCCTTCTTCAACTCATTTAATATGTTTGTGGTTTTTTTCTTTTTTCTTGAATTCTATGTCAATAATTGTTCATCTGTTGGAATGGGTATCTTTTATGATATTATGTTCCAACCTCCTTAGTTACTTTCTCTTGATAACGCCTTCTAAGGTATTAGTCCTGGGTTTTATTCACAGAATAAATATTATTCTTGTCATAGTCTCCAAGTCTAAATTTCCACCATACTTATTCCTCACATGACCATGACCTGGCTGAGCTACAATTAGAAAATGGTAAGCGGTAGGCTCTCATGCAGAGGCCAAGTCCTGTGGAGGATTGGACTGAGCAAATCTCTCTTTTTGTTTTGTATTTGCCCCATACTAGCTCCATGACTATGGAAAAAACTCAAAGAGCTTCTCACCTCAGACTTATTTCTTGCCTTCTGCAATGCTCTGTTAAAACAATTCTAAACGAAATTTCCACTTTTCACCTCTTAGCTGGAAATCAGCAAGTGAATGTCATTAGGGGATATCAAGAGCTGCTGTTCTGCAAAACCCTTTGCACAGCCAGTCAATTTGTTTTGTGTCAGGAGGACATTTAATCGATATCTGTCTGATTCGCTTACACATGTATCATCCAAAAGTCATTCGGAAAGAACCACTGCGTTCCCAGGAAGCCTTTGTACATCTGTTTGTAGAGATATATAAGAGATGCTATAAATCTTCTTATACCGAGATGATGACCATTCAAATCCCACATATATCAAAAGCTTCGAGAATCATGAGATTTAAGGATGGTCTAAATATAGAAGAGTACCATGAAGATCCTCCCATGACTCCTCAGTATGAACTATGATACAGTGTCTTTGGTTTTTACAGAAGCAAGAACAGTTTTTAGAGTGACAACGTGAAATAAAAGGGTAATTCTTGACCAAACAGCTTGCCAAATTCACCTAATCATGCTACTTTGCATATCTCCCCACATCACCAAGAAAGAATTAGGTATCATTATAAAACATACTAGAAAATCTTTTTTATTCCACAAGAAAATTTTATTTTCAAAGTTCCATAGTTTTGGTATGACATTTGGGTCCCACAGTGATCTACAAATGGATCACTACTGTGAAAAATCTGTGAAATGCTATATTTAAAAAGAGAAACACTGGAACTTTGAACAACACCACCCTTAGATGGCTTTCGAGTCATCTGATAATTTATATTTGCTAACAATTTTCAACCAATTAGGCACTGTAGGGTCTTTCATTGTCTTGCAATTTATCTAATTATCATTTCACCTCATAAAAGATACAGTCACCATTCTCATTCCATAAAGAAGTACACTTCGCTGCTGCACTGCCAGAAAACAGAAATGCAGGGATCCAAATGTCAACTGTTTGGTGCCATGATGTGCTTCATCACACTGCTTCACCCATCACACTGCTTTGCCCACAAGGCCTACGCAGGTCTGCATCAGGTCCTCTGTGTGTATATATACGCTGACTATTTTAAGGGACGCTGAGCATGTGAACAAGTGTGTCTCTGATTCTTGTGCCTGCTCTTGGGGCTCTTTTCCTTTTGTCAGGTTGCCTTATCTAGCCTCAATGTGATGGCCTTTGTTTTCATATTCTAATTACATTTATTTTTCACATTTGTTTTTTGTCTCTTAGAAATCTATTCTTTTCTAATGAAAGAAAGGGAGTAGATGGAGAGGGAAGGGAAGGTGGGGAGCAACCTAGAGGTGTAGTGGAAGGGAAAACTATAATCAGGGTATATTAAATGGGAAAAGAATCTATTTTCAGGCCAGGTGTGGTGGCGCATGCCTTTAATCCCAGCACTTGGGAGGCAGAGGCAGGTGGATTTCTGAGTTTGAGGCCAGTCTGGTCTACAGAGTGAGTTCCAGGACAGCCAGGACTAAACAGAGAAACCCTGTCTCAAAAAAACAAAAACAAAAACAAAAACAAAAAGCAAAAAAAAAAACCAAACAAACAAACAAAAAAAGAATCTAAAAAGGGAAAAAATAAACAAAACAAATCAAAACAAAATACCCTACTAATTCACCAAGTCACTCCTCTTTTAAGCAACTGATACTTTTCCTCTTTAAACAAACAAACAAAAAATGGGGAAAAAAACAAGTGACAAGCAGGGGACTTGGCAGGTGATGAGTATCTTAGAGAATTGGTGGAATCCAAAACCACAGCTTAGTAATAATATCCACAGCTCAGTATTCATTCATTTGTTCACTCATTCAGAAGACCCTGTTACATGCCTTGCATTCATGCCATCTGGCAGAGGGGCCCAGACACCAGCAATGGCAAGGACTGCATCCTTTACATTTGCCCATTCACATCTTTGTTTCTTTCTTAAAGTCTTCCTCTGCTGCTGCAAAGCTGGAAGCCTTCTCCAAGGGACCAGAAGATCCCCATCTCCATCCTTACCCCTGCAAAGCTGGAAGCTTTCTCCAAGGGGTCAGAAGATCCCTATCTCCATCCTTACCCCTGCAAAGCTGGAAGCCTTCTCCAATGGGTCAGAAGATCCCCATCTCCATCCTTACCCCTGAAGATCCAAACACTTGCTATAAAAAAACAAATCCAACGAACAACAACAAAAGGCCAAGCCTAGTGGTGCATCATGGGACTTTCCTAGTCTGTTTACATGCTAAACACACAAAACAAGAAGGAAATGTGAGAGATGTGTAGTAATAATAATAATACATCCCTAAATGTGTTCCAATTTAAGATCTTCATATTATTGCTCCCATACAGCTCATGTGGTTTTTCACATACACCAAGACAAAAGGAAATAAAACTGAAAGTTTGCCAGATATTCCACATCCTTCTTCTCTGCCTATCACTCTTACTACTTGCTACTCACATTTTCACAGCAACGCTGTACCAAGAGCTATCTAATCCCAGTGCTCAAGAGCCAAAGACAGGTGAATCTCTGAGTTCAAAGCCAGCCTGGTCTCCATAGTAAGTTCTAGGCTGACCCAGAGCAACATAGTGAGAGCCTGACTCACAGGAAAACAGAAGAAACCACCAGCACTGCTCAGTCACAGCCTCCATGGCCAAGCACGTTCTGGAGCACAAGAAGGTCCAGTAACAAACCAAATCACAATTACACCGAGGTGCAACTGGGGGATGAAATGATTAACTTGTCTTTCATAGGGTGAGGGGCTATGGCAGGAATGTGGGGGACCCCAAAGAAAGTCTTCATTCCACGTGGATGATGGTCTCTCCCAAAGCAGCTTGAAGGAAGCCCCCCCTCACGGAACTCACCCCCAGCCATAGATGTTCTAGCCCCTAGAGATGCCATGTCCAAGTAGGATAGAACTGGGTACACATGGCTAAAAGGAGCGGTTGGAATCTCAGAGGAAGGCCCAATGGCCCTGCACACACCTTCCTTCTATGAGGGAGTGCCAACAGTCCTCCGGTTTGAAGGGTAGACTCTTGCAAGAAGCACATCTGGGCTGATGAAGATGGCATCTGTTTTATCAGAAGGACCACAGCTGACGTCTACTATAGCACTACCTACTGCATGCTCCTTCATCACTGGTCAAAAAAACAGCCACCTCCCCTGTGA
This sequence comes from Mus pahari, assembly GCF_900095145.1. Lineage (NCBI taxonomy): Eukaryota > Metazoa > Chordata > Mammalia > Rodentia > Muridae > Mus > Mus pahari. The sequence goes on along the minus strand of NC_034590.1, from coordinate 165,463,699 downwards.
GGTCCGCTCAGATTGCACACCTCTACACACACACACACACACACACACACACACACACACACGCGCGCGCGCACACACACACACACACACACACACACACACATGGCATCTAGCTTGACTAGAAAAGAGGAAGATGGAGTAAACCCCCAGAAGCAGAGGCCAGAGTGAGTGCCATAACACTAACTTGGCCTTGTTCACAGAAGGGGCCCCATTTCTGCAGGAAGTGAAGCTATTAAGCAAAGACCAACTCAAGATCTTTAAAACACAGAAGCCCAGGTCCTTTATCAGCTCAGACTGGTCAAGACCTTAGGCAGCTCAGCGCTTGGCATTTGACAAATACACTGTCACCATTGCCTCTGAACAGATAAGGAAGACATGGTAAAGGGAATGGGAGGGTGTTTCTTCCTCACTGAGCTATAAACAAACTTAACAAATAAATTTCTCTTGACGCTCTAACATTCCTATCATATTTGGTTTGCATTGAGCAAATCTCCTGTATAGGCCACACTGACGCTCTACCCTCCCCCATCTGTGTGTCAGACTTAAAGACCCCATGTCTTCTACAGCAATGAGTGTGTGCCACATGTGTCTCCTGTGATGCACACTCTAAGTGTCATTCTGGGCTTCTACTTCAGACTGGAGGCTGGAAGGTGACATGGAAGCCTGTCACCACTAACAAGCTTTCTGAGAAACAAGCCACTGGAATCCAAGGACAGTCCCAAATGTGAAAGACAGAAGTCAGGCATACTAGGATTCATGAAAGATGAAAGAGTCCCCCAAATGCCTGTAATTCCTCTCAAAAAACACCGCACGTGATTGCATGCAGAAGACTGTTCTAAGCAGGGAAGCAGGGATGAGAACACTTCCTTTCTGACATAAGAATAAAAATTCTACAATGCGAATCGATCCATTCTTATCTCCTTGTACTAAGATCAAGTCTAAGTGGATAAAGGAACCCCACATAAAACCAGATACACTGAAACTAATAGATGAAAAAGTGGGGAAAAGCCTCGAAGATATGGGTACAGGGGAAATTTTCCTTAACAGAACAGCAATGGCCTGTGCTTTAAGATCAAGAATCGACAAATGGGACCTCATAAAATTGCAAAGCTTCTGTAAGGCAAAAGACACTGTCAATAAGACAAAAAGGCCACCAACAGACTGGGAAAGGATCTTTACCAATCCTAAATCAGATAGGGGACTGATATCCAATATATATAAAGAACTCATGAAGATGGACTCCAGAAAACCAAATAACCCCATTAAAAATGGGGCACAGAGCTAAACAAAGAATTCTCAACTGGGAAATATCGAATGGCTGAGAAGCACCTCAAAAAATGTTCAGCATCCGTAATCATTAGGGAAATGCAAATCAAAACAACCCTGAGATTCCAGCTCATACCAGTCAGAATGGCTAAGATCAAAAATTCAGGTGACAGCAGATGCTGGAGAGGATGTGGAGAAAGAGGAAAACTCCTCCATTGTTGGTGGGACTGCAAGCTTGTACAACAACTCTGGAAATCAGTCTGGCGGTTCCTCAGAAAACTGGACATAGTACTACCTGAGGATCCAACAATACCTCTCCTGGGTATATATCCAGAAGATGTCCCAATTGATAATAAGGACACATGCTCCACTATGTTCATAGCAGCCTTATTTATAATAGCCAGAAGCTGGAAAGAACCCAGATGTCCCTCAACAGAGGAATGGATATAGAAAATGTGGTACATTTACACAATGGAGTACTACTCAGCTATTAAAAACAATGAATTTATGAAATACTTGGGCAAATGGATGTATCTGGAGGATATCATCCTTAGTGAAGTAACCCAATCACAAAAGAAGTCACTAGATATGCACTCACTGATAAGCAGATATTAGCCCAGAAACTTAGAATACCCAAGATACATTTTGCAAAACACAAGAAAACCAAGAAGGATGACCATCGCTTGGATACTTTATTCCTCCTTAGAATAGGGAACAAAATACCCATGAAAGGATATAGGTACAGAGACAAAATTTAGAGCTAAGATGAAAGGATAGACTATCCAGAGACTACCCCATCCGGGAATCCATCCCATCATCAGCCACCAAACCAGATACTAATGCTCATGCCAGCAAGATTCTGCTGAAGGGACCCTGATATAGGGGCCTCTTGTGAGACTATGCCAGTGCCTGGCAAACACAGAAGTGGTTGCTCACAGTCATCTATTGGATGGAACACAGGGCCCCCAGTGGAGGAGCTAGAAAAAGTACCCAAGGAACTGAAGGGGGCTGCAACCCTATAGGTGGAACAACAATATGAACTAACCAGTACCCCCAGAACTTGTCTCTAGCTGCATATGTAGCAGAAGATGGCCTAGTCAGCCATCATTGGGAAGAGAGGCCCCTTGGTCTTGCAAACTTTATATGACCCAGTACAGGGGAAGGCCAGGGCCAAGAAGTGGGAGTGGGTGGGTAGGGGAGCAGGGGCAGGGGGAGAATATAGGGAATTTTGGGGATAGCATTTGAAATGTAAATAAAGAAAATATCTAATAAAAAATGAAAAAAAAGGATTTCACTGAGAAAACCTTTCTTTCAGCTGTTATAATTTTTATATTGTACCAAAAATATTAGATAATCCCTTCTCTTAAGGAGCTAATAAAAAGGCAGATGTGAAACAAACAAAAATTTAATTCAATCAAGCACGTGCACAGAGGAATTCGACCAGTGTGTGGGTGAAAATGGTAAGCTGTCCCTACTTGATGTTTGGGTCAGGGCAGGTTCCATACCATAGGAGATGGAGCTCATTGGACTGGTCTTGAAAGATCAGGGAGTGTTTCAGAAGAAGGGTCAGGGTAGCATTGGGGGTGGGGGGACAGCAGGCAGCAGCACACAGGACAAAGTGAGAAGGTGAGGAAGGGTGTGCTTGCTGGCACAAGTAGTTTTCTCTGGACAGAGTGAATGAGGAGTAAACCAGGCTAGCTTGTGACAGTAATGTCTAATGGTGAGCACAGACTCACTCCCAGAATTCCTATAAGCTCTCCAGGAAAAGCCATGTGTTTCAGCCTACACAACTCTATAAAATTTTTCCTTTATTTTTGTTTTATGTGTGTAAGTGTTTTGCCTGCATGCATATCCGTGCACCCCATAATTGCAGTGCCCCACAGAGGCCAGAAGAAGGCATCAACTCTCCTGGAAGTTGGGTTACAGATGGTTGTAAGCAACATGTGGATGCTGGAAATCAAACTCAGGTGGTCTGGGAAAGCCAGGTCTTAACCACGCCTCTGAATGGATCTTTTCAAAGACAGGAAATAAAATGCATTTCTCTCAGGGAAGGAGCAGATTTTTCTCAGAACTGACAGAGCAAACTGCTTGTAGCTAACCAGAGATCCCAAGTTTCTCGCTGGGATAGATGTTTGGTGCAGATGACTAGAGAGGAGGTTTTGCAATAGGGAAGGAAGATGGCAAGAGGATGGTGAGAAATATCAAGACAGACATCCACTGTGAGAAGCCCCTGCCCCTGCTGACCACTAGCAAGAGTCTAAGAAGAGGTAGAATATAGAGATAGATAGATGCATCCTTCTATCTGGACTGATTTCCTAGGGACTATGTAGAGTCTCCTGTTAAAAGGGTAGAATAACAACCAAGACATGGAGGGAGAGGTACATGAGGAAGGAGCAAGATGCTAGATCTTCCATTTGGCATTTCCTCAGCTCTGCATGTGTCAAGGGGCATCTGCTGGCCTATGAGTTACAGCTCCTGTCCTACACATAGGAAACACCAGGATGACAGAAGCTGGCCATGTTTCTAGCACATTTCCGCTTCTGTCCGAAACCTCACAGGAGATCAAGCCTCTGAGACGGGCAAACATCTGTGGCACTGAAACAGACATCAATAAGTGTCTTAAGTAGCTGAGCAATACAACTCAAGTCACGGTGGGTATCCAGAAAACAGGGAGCATGACAGATGCCGGAAATAGGAGCAGTTAGGCAGTGTCAATGTGGTTCTATATTTGACAGCAAAATGAGATTCATGTCAGAAGTCTCCAGATTGAGCCCCAGTGGACCCTAGCCCCAGAGATGCCTGTTCTCTCTCTGAGAGAAGTAGGTGGCTACGATCAGCCTCCTTTCAGCAGTATTAGCTCTAAGAACATGTTCATTAAAAACCAATCAACCACAAAGCCTGTCATGATGAAACGGTCTTCCGAGGTCCTGCAGTTGGTACTGGCAGACCAAAGAGGAGAGCCTAGAGGTTAAGGACAATTTTTAAAGCCCTTTGCAAATCACATCCGACAAAATACTTCATCTTAATCAGCCCATTGCCAATTTAGAAACCTGGAATGGCAAAGTGCTCTTTAAACGGAGGGAGGGGTTCTCTTTTTTGAAAACCATAAAGACATGTCTAGCAGAATTTATTTTTACTGCTTAAAGCCCATAGGTTATATTTGACTGTTGCTTTCTGGAATGTCTACAAAGAATTTATTTAGTCTTATCCTTCATTCAGAAAATAGGTATTTTCCTTCCTTTAATTTTTCTCCCTTCTTGGCATCATTTCTGAAGGGTTGTGTCCCTGTGCTCAGAGGCCCTGCTCAGTTCATTGTTCTTAGCTATTTTGAAACACGCAGACTTGTTATAAGGACATCATACGGTCCACTCTGAGAACAGGTTACAGCTGTTATGACCCTCTTCTTCTCTCGGTTCCTCCGAGCGAGGGAAGGGCACCATCTGGTCCAGGCCCCAGCCCTGTCTTGGATACCCAGTCAGCAGCTCCTGTTCTCACAGGCTCGGCCCAGCTGCTCTCCAGACCCTTCTTTCTCCCAGCTCAATGCTGGATCCACCCTCTCTTTGTTTGGCTGCACTGTTCTTCCTCCATATATTTTTTACTCTCCAGCCTGCTGTGGGGTACCAGATCCATCTTCTCAGACTCCTGCCTGCCTTCATGGACTTCTAGAAAAACTAGGTGAAGACACTGAAAGTTATTTTCTCCCTGAAATAAAGCTTTGGTTTCTAAGATGTGTGTCCTTACAAGGTACTTGCATTTGATCCATGACAACCTAATTGTAACAAGTTTGAAAATTCTTTTTCACATTAGGTTTATTGAGCTGGTCATGGTCACAGAAAACAGTACCTGATTATTCAAGAATATAGCTTGGATTTACATATGTTACCGGGGGAAAAGAAAACAAGATGGTTTCTAGGGACAGGAGTAACAATACAAGAACTAGTGAGAAATTCTAAACAGAATTTGGGTTAGAGTCTGTTTTATGGTGAGCATGATTTCTCTTCTAGGACCTTACTTTGCCAAAAGCTCTTGATAAAATCTCTGGGTCTTATTGTGCATTTGGAATTAACATGCTGAGACACTAGAGTGACCTGTTTAGATGTAAGAATGAGAGAGAGAGAGAGAGAGAGAGAGAGAGAGAGAGAGAGAGAGAGAGAGATCTGTGCATGAGATGAGATGAGCTGATTCACTGCATATTGCATAGAATATGAACACCTTATTGTGGGGTATCCATATCCAATCCCAAGAGTCAAATGCAAGAGTCATTAATAGCAATTGTTCATTACTAGTGGGCAGAATTCCCAGGCTTCATGTGGTTTGCATATAAAATGGCCCCATAGGCTTAAGTGTTGAAGGCTTGTTCCCCAGCTGGTGAGACCATGAGATTAGGAGGAGACCAGGTCAACAGAGAGCTAGTTGTATCAACAGCCCACTTCTCCACCGATGAGTTCACAACTGAATTTGCCAGTAAGAGGTGGGACCGGATTTTAAAAGGTAGACCATTTCTTTGAATTGCTTGCTCTGTCCCTGGTTCCAATCTGTCTCCCTACCTCCTGTCCACCATGAGGTGAGCTTCTGCATTCCACCAGATGTTCCCCGACATGATATACAAACTCTCCACACGTGGGCCCAGAAGCAGCAGCACCGAGTGACTGTGAGCTGAGACTTCTTCTTTAGTTGATTTGGCTCATATATTCTGTCACTGTAAACCATATGACTAAGCAAAGCCCTCAATGAAAGGAAGCTGCCACCATAGCTTCAGATGGCTCCCTTGGCTCTGCTTCCTGGGCACCTTCCCAAACAGATCCCCCAAGCTTCCCCTCTGTTCCCCAACTTTCCCAACTCCTCTTATCCTCATCTTGCTTCAAAAGCAGTCTGTCATCTTCCCCATAAATTCAAGGGCCTCTTCCTATAGCTTCTGTGGTACCTGTGTTAGAGTTCATTCATTCCAATACTTTAATGAATGGGCATCTTTAGTTATGTTTTCTCCGGCATAGGACACAACAGCACAAGGGTGCTCCTTACTGCGCACTGCCTCATGGGTGACCCCCAGTTCAGCCCCAGTTGAGCTTCAGCTCTCATCTTTATGAGAGAAAGGGAGAAAAACCCCTACAGCCTCCTCTAAGCGTCTTCCCACTTCTTTCCCATTAGACTTTGGCTGTGTTCCTCCAGTCTCGCTTTTCTTCTAATAAATCACCATTCTTTCCAATTCCAAGCCTTTGCTCTAGCTAGTCTATCTTGCCAGTTGAAAACACGCCTTTCCTCCCCTTTATCTATCAAACTCCCATTTGTCGTCCAAGTGCAGCTTAATCTCGCCCTCCATCACAAATCACTCTACAATCACTCCGTGTTCAGCCTACTGCTGCCGGCCTCTCTGGAAATGTATCCAAAACAGGCCACTTTCTCTTAAGAAGGCGATGGCTTTTCGACTAACACCAAACACAGGGCCAGAGTCTAGCCTATTGCAAACTGATTCTGCCCCAAGCATTGCACTGCCTAACCAGAGACAGGAAAAATGAGTGTGCCGAAGATGTTTGTGTTCACACTAGAAAAAATATATAAGTAGCATTGATACAGAATTGTTTAAAGCTTCTGTGTGTTTCTTGGGGAGAAGAAATACCTGCTCAAAATAAGAGGAAGGAATCACGATGAGCAGCAAGGGGATGATGATTCCTGCGCCTTTCTCCTTGTTAGATGGCTATTGCTAAGATTTTTCAGAGACACCTTGCCGCCAGTCGACTGTTTCTTACAGAGACTCTAATATGCTACCCTCAAATCATTGGTCAAATCAGACTTGCCCATCGGGCCTTCCCTTTAGCATTATGTTTTCAAAATATAGTTCCTCTCTGAGATATCTCACAGAACTCAACTTATTTAACTGAAGCTCTTAAGGTGAGGGAAGGCTTTGGGAGCTAAGTTTAAGCTGATAGAAGAGTTAAGAATTAAATCTGAAATGTTCCCCTTGAAGCTCTTGCTTTGAATACTTATTACCTACCTAGTGGGACTCTCTTGGACAGTTGTGAACTCTTTAGGAAGTGGGCCTATCTGGCAGAAGTAGGTCCTGAAGGGCAGGCTCTAGAAAGTGTGAGCCCTGTCCTTGGATCTAGCTGTTCACAGCTTCCTGGTTCACCATAGCATGAGGAATCTCCGTACCACTCCATACCCACTACCATCATCTCCATCATGCTTTCCTTGCCATGGAAGACTACAACTATCTGAAACTATAAGCCAAAGTAAATATTTCCACTGATAAATTGTTTCTCTCAGATATTATGCTCATCATGATGTTAAAATAACTCATACAAACAGTATGGTCAGATCATTTTGGGCTTATAGTTTCAAGGGATCTGTGTGCATCATGGTGGGGAAGGCATGATGGAATTCATCATGGTGGGCATATCTGGTGTGGGGATTCTTCATATCGCAATGAACTAGAAAGTAAAGAGCAACTGGGTCTATGAGCAGAGCTAGAACTACATAGACAGTTACCAGGGAGTAAGAGAGTATAAAGAATGCTAGCAATCTGTAATGGCTCTTCCTGGGTGTCACTTGACTGTATCTGGAATGAACTACAATCCAGAATGGTAGGGCTCACCTGTGATTCAGATCTTGAGGCTGGAAGACACAAGTTTCTGACCTAGATCTTGCCATGGAGATCTTGAGGTATAGAGGCTATGAAAAGCTTAGGCCCAGGCAAGGTAGTATATGCCTTTAATCCCAGGAGACTAAGGCAAGGAGATCTCTGAATTCAAGGTCAGCCTGGGACAAAACAAGTCCCAGATCTAGGTCACACCTTCTGCTGGAGACCTAAATAAGAACATTGGAAGAAGGAAGATTCACTCTTCTTCACCTGCTACATTTACCTGCCAGCACATCTGTTGGAATCTACTAGCCTTGTGGGACTGAGCAACTACTAGATCCTTAGACTTCCTAGTCACAGCTGACCATTGTCAGGGAATTGGACTACATACAGACTGTAAGTCATGACAACAAATTCCCTTACTATAGACAGACTATTCATAAGTTCTGTGGCTCTAGAGAACTCTAATAGACAATCTAACTCAGAAACACTGAGAGTATAATAAAGCAGATGTCCTCTGTCTGCCGTCTAGTATATCAAAGAGCATCTCTACGAGCCTTCCACTTCTCTATGTGTATAGAAGGGACAACTTGGACTTCAAAAGTACTAAAAGAGCTAGAAGAAAGTGAATTTGCTTGATCTTTTGTTTTATCTTCTTTGCCCTGAGTTTATCACCCACCACCAGATGAGAGAAACCAAAAGCTTAGTCTTTCTATACATCTATCCCTTTATTCAGCTAACACTTACTAAATGTTTACCATGTGCCATGCTCTAGGCAGTAGCAATCTATAAGTGAGCAAAACAGACACACAACTACCTTTGTGGAACCTGCAGACACAATGGGGATGGGGTCCACAGACACACACATTAACAGACTACAGAATATTGGTCACCTAATGCTTACTGACTTGATCTTTCTGTAATTTGTGTTCCCATATAATAACACATTTCTTGTTCTCTCCTTTGTCTTTCCCATTTAGATGGCTTCAATTCTCAGACTCTGGGAGGAGGCAGGGAGTCCAGGCTTGGCCAATGAGATTTCAGCTTCCCCTGACCAAAGTGGTTGGTTCTGTTTCAGGGTGTGTCCACCTCTCCAGTCAGGCTCCTCAGAGTCAGGTGTATGGGGGGGGGACAATTCAGGAAATTCAGGGTCACTAGGCTGATGAAATATAAGTGTGGAGCTACCTTAAATCCTAAAAGCAATTATCCTTGAGCTTCCTTGTCACATAAGTCAAGTTCCCTTCACTGCAGGGTTTACTTTCGCTTGGCTTCTAGTTAGCTCTGCTGAAGGGGAGCAGGTTGCTGAGGAAACAGTAGCTAGGGAGCTACATTATCTGAGGTGTCAAAGGCTGACTAATAGCCAATAGGCAACAAGTAGTCTAAGAATTTAAAAGGAGAAAGAAAAAGGCCCTGAACCCTGATTAGCTGCCAAGTAAAGGCTGTGTCATTTCTGTAAGCAATTCATTACATTAAAATCAACCTTTCTGCTCTGTCTTTTTGTTTTTTAAATCTTCTATTCAGTTATTTAATTTTTTTGCACTCCAGATTTTATTTCACCACCACCCCAGTCCACCCTCTGACTGTTCCACATCTCCTACCTCCTCCCCACCCCCCTGTCTCCACAAGGATGTCCCCACTCCCACCCCCACCCACCCACCCAAACCTCTAAACTCCCTGGGGCCTCCAGTCTCTTGAGGGTTAAGTGCATCTTCTCTGACTAAACCCAGACCCAGCAGTCCTCTGCTGTATATGTATTGAAGGCCTCATATCAGCTGGTGTATGCTGCCTGGTTGGTGGTCCAGTGTTGGAGGGAGGGGGTTGCTATCCCACAGTCAAAACTTTGACTCATAATTGTTCCTGTCTGAAAGAACTGCAGGGATAAAACTGGAAAAGAGCCTGAGGAAAAGAAGGTGCAGCGACAGGCCCAAAGTGGGATCCAGCTCAAGGGGAGGTCACAAGGCCTCACACTATAACTGAGGCTATAGAGAGCTCACAAAAAGGGACCTATCAGGACTACCCTCTAAGAGAGGTCCAACACACACCTGAAAGAGTCAGATGCAGGTATTTGCACCCAACGAATGGACAGAAGCTGCTGACCCCTGTGGTTGAATTAGGAAAAAGCTGGAAGCTGAGGAGGAGGGCGACCCTGTATATAGAACGATCAGCAGTCTCAACTGACCTGGCCCCCGAGATCTGCTCTGTTTTCTCAGTGAAGCTCTCTTCCCCGAGCCTGCCAACTTGCTGTGACTTATAGCTGTGTGTTTCTTTCCCTCTCCTATCTTTCAGTTCACCAAAAACCAATAACCTGACTCAACAGTCTTCCTGGGTCATAAAACTTATCATTTCAAGAGAACATGAATCTGTCCACATGCCATGATGTTGTTTCTGGTTTAAGATCCTCCAAAGAGCTGATTAACACCAGGCTTCAGAACCTTGGGAATTGAAGAGCCAAAATGATATAGACTGGGATCTTCCATGTGTAATTGTTGATAAGCAAAACACAGCTTCCACCATATATGCATCATATAAAGCTACTAACATCTGTATAGGGGTCATTAGTGCAGACTGGGAACATGTGGGTATCCAATGTCTATCTATACCAGATAATTTCTATGTCAAAGATAGTATGTGTACAACATCATCAACATCATTGTTTTCCTCATCATTTCTCTCCTCTCTCTCTCTCTCTCTCTCTCTCTCTCTCTCTCTCTCACACACACACACACACACACACACACACACAGGGCCCAAGGTGATGCTAGTATGACTATAAATCTCTCCTCCCAGCAGGCATGCTCCAGACTATCACAGAGACACCTGACAATGAATGTTGAGATTGATCTGCTCAGGGGAGAGCAAACACATGATGCCTTTATTGGAAAATTCCTCTCTCTGAAATCCTGGCTTCCTGGCCAATCAGATGCCAGTTGTGGCACATCAATCTGCATGTGGCCCATGTAAGATAACTCATTCCAGAGAAATAAAGACGAATACCTCTTCAGCACAGGTAGCAAAGAAATGTAGCCAACCCAAGGGCCCCACTGCCAGCCAAGTCTATTTGTAAACCATGCTTCTAATGAGACAGGCTGGGGATCAAATCTCCTTCTATTCCAGCTGACTGATGTCATGGGAAGGGAACATAGTATGAACTTCAGAGTCTGCCTGTGACGAATAGGGTCGAAGGCAGTTGCTTCATTGTTTGCCATGTGACTGAGGTTCATGGGTACAAATCACATAACAGAACCTAGCAAGCAGCAAGGGTCAATAACTGGATTTCAGTCTCTTGTTCCCCTCCACTTCTTTCTTTTTTATGCAAAGCTGACATGCTCATGCAAACCTTGTATAATTTCAGTTCTGTAACAAGCCTAGGTGTCCTCTTGAGCTCTGTCACCAAGATCTTGAGGTGATGGCCAAGGAGTTAACTTTGTTTTGTCCATCTCTGGTTGACAGTGCCCAGGGAAAGCCTTTGAGCTGTTGCAATAGCATTTGAAATTTGAAATAGCAGCAAAGCATTAGAAGTAGTTGACGTTGCCATGAGCTCAGACACACCAGCAGCTCTCCGCACAACCAGATGGGGGATGTTTACTCAACAATTTCCTCATTAGTACAAGATTGGGGAAGTCTTTAACTCTCAGGCAACTCAACGCTTAGCATAAGCTGCCGGTCAATCCACTGTTACATATGACAATACAGCCTGTGCCCTGCTTAAGGGGGAACCGAAATCCAGACCAGGGTCTGCTAGCCAAGCCAGGGACCCTGACTCTGCTCTGAGGAAGAGGAGTCCTGGGATTCCGGACACACACCACCACACTCAATTTATATAGTACTGTTGATGAACCCAGGCTTTTTCTATATGTTAGGCAAGCACTCTACCAACTAAACTATATCCTCAGGCTCCGGGACCTCAGGGATTTTGAAGTGCTTCACTTATTTAGGCTTTAAGTAAGTACTAATTATTTCAACAAAGAACTTGTCACCATTGCATACGCACAAAATTCCTATTGCTTTCCCATCTTTGCACCATCTCAAGGTCTCACATGCTCTACTCCATCAGACTGTAATAAATACTTCCTGGAGCTGTCTACCTCTATGTAGACAGTGCTCCCCACAACCCAAACAATTCTCTATCACCTTATATTTATAATAAGTAGCATATAGCAAACAAATATAGTTCACATCCATATGTTTATTACTTGTTATTTTCTCTTCATCTGCTGTAAACTCTAAAGGAGCTATATCTGTTTTATTCACTAATTTGCACTGTATTTCTACAACATTCCCTGGGATAGATCTCCTCTTTCTGTTTGTTAGAGGATGGATGGATGGATGGATGAACAAATGGATACTTAGATCACTCTCTCAGAACTATTTCTCAGCAGCTCCTTGTTCACTTCAAAAGCAGCCTGTTCTTGAATGTGAAAGATTTGAGTCCAGCAAACCTCTGGGGAACCCTCCCATCTGTGACTGAGATGAGTTCAGAAACAATACCATATTGTGGTAAGTAGAAGTAGTATTAGCAATAAGGGAGAAACTAGGAAAGTGAGAGTCTAGAAGTAAAAGTCTGAGAAGCAACACAATAGTTCCTAATCCATCTAAGTCAACATAAGGAAGCGGGAGAATCCCAGGATGCCTTGCTTGAAGGTGACCTCAAAGGGAACAGTGATGGAGAAGTCTATGGAACTGCCACCTAAGTGTGTGGCTGTCTGCTCTGGGATGGGTATGGTAAGTCATTGTGGGTTTTCCTTCCAGAAGCTGAGATCATTCAAATACCTTTACAAAACTGGCTCATTAACCATTCTCTTGTGGAAGGAGAGAAGGCTCATGAGCCCTACATCTGCAACACAGTCTGTCACTGCCCAGACTAGCATACCTGGGCAATGCCACTGCATATCACTTTGAGTGACAATCCAGCTGACCCTGGGGATTCCTAGGTCCTATCCTAACTACCCATTTACCAGAAGCCATCTTCCCCCAACGACTTCCGCCTGCTGCCCAGAGTCTTTGTAGCTGGGAATCTGCTCGAGTCTGCAGACAGGACAAGAAGAGCTTATATCATCCCTGCAGTTTAAAGATAGGAGGTGCTGGACAAAATGCTTCCAGGAAGACAGATATAGGAACAGGGGCTCGGGAGAGACACTGACCATTTCCTATTTTTCCTCCATAACTGCCCTGACTCTGGGCTCATAAATGTTACAGCTTCATGTGGAGCTAGGACATGGCTTAGATGGTGAAGTGCTTGTAGCTTGAGCAGGAAGAGCTGAGCTCAGAACCCTCAGTACTTGGGGTGGGGTGGGGTGGGGGGAGCTGGGTGTGGTGGTATTCATCTATAAATTCAAAAACTGTGAGGCTGAGATGGGAAGAGTTCTAGAGCTTGCTGCTGAATCAGCCTCAGCTTCAGTGAGAGCTCTTGTATGAAAAACTAAATAAATAAGATGGAGAGAGGCTGGGGAAGGCATTTGGCATCAACTGCTGACAGGGAGAAGGGATAGTAATAGCATGTGCACTGACCGAAGCTTTTCCTATTTTGCAGCTATCTTTCCATTCATTCTAGCATCCCTTGTTTCTCCCTTTCCTCCCACCCACACAGGTTTGGCAGTGTCCTTCCCAGGAAGGGCTACAGTGCTCTGCTCTACCCATTTGTCCCCTGTAGGGCCCGTGGCAACATGGCTGATGCTCTGGAACAAATGAGAACTAAGGCAGCACAGCATGCCGCCTTGTCTCCCCTTTCATTTCCCTGGCAGCTGTCATGTCCCCTCTCATCTTCTCTGGAGGTGATGAGCTGTCTGGCTCAGCCATCATCTTGCTCTACAATGTAAATCACAGAAGGTTTCTTGCCTGAGAAAAACAATTAAGAAGAAATACCAGGATTACTGTCTGCCACATTTACAAATCTCTCCAGCTCACATTTTTCTCTCCGACAATTAATGCCTTCCAGTGTCAAGCTGTTCAAATACCTCGTCTTCCCAAAATGGACTGGAGTCCTTGGCACCACTTGAGCCATTTGTTCAAACAAAACAAAAAAAGCTCTGGGCAGCAACCCACCCTAAGAGCCCATCTTGGGGAAAGAGTATTCTTATGTTTTTATATCTTGCTTTTTATTATCCTTCCAACGTGAAGTCACCTGACCTCTTTCCAATAAAAAAGAAACACAAATTTCAAAACTTTCCTAGTTTTATCCATTTGCAATATATTGTTTGTACCCTTCTCAGATGTGGGTAGGAGTCAGGGGGTTTGCTAGACCTGTGTTAAAGAGTAAGGCAGCTCCCTTCCCTCTGCAGTAATTATCTAGCACAACATTTCCATAGTGTTGGTCTGGAGCAATATTGCAAAAACCCAAAGCAGATGGCTTTCTCACACTCTGCTTCATCCACCCAGGAGCATTACTGCACAGCAAGATGGCATTCAGAGGAGAAGAACTGAGAGACGGGATCACATTGGATAGGCCCCTACTTCCTGTTCTCTTCTGTACCCTCTGAGGTGAGAGAAAACAGAAAGAACACATTGTTCAGTAACAATGAGCTACGATGAGCTACAGAGATTCAAGCCTTCATAACCAGGTCACTCAACTTCCAAATCTATAAAGTATGGATCCCAAAGAGTCCACCCTGTCTAGCTTACAAGGTCATCGCAACACTTGAAAGGGTTGTATATCAGCAAACTCACTGGTTCTGCAGGAATTGTGCCTCAGGGTACATGAGAAAAGGATGAGCAGAACAGTGGTTATGCTGCCAAATAATGAGAGGATTCCAGCTGAAGACAGAATTCTGTCTTGCTTTTCTCTCTCTGTCTTGTGTTGCAGGAGAAATTTTGATTACTACACGTGAAGCAGAAGACCACTCGCAAACGGCAAAGAGAAAAATATGCTATTTCCCACAAGGTGGACCCAGAGAAGCTAAGTGGGATGAAGAACACAACAGATTGAGGACTTTGAAGGCTGTCTCAAGATACCAATGCTAATGTTTCTGCTCGCTCCTGCTTGGGATGATATGATATGAGGCTGTCCCTAAGTCCTTATTCTCTTGAATATTTTAGGAAGATATATATGCATACATATATGTGTGTGTCTGTGTAAAGATGATGATTTACATCAGATCAATACAAAATAAAGACAAGATACACAGACATTAGAACCCAAAGAGAATAGCATGCAAGATATCACCTATATATACACACATACGCATGGGCACACACAAGCACACACACACACACACACACACACATGCACACATGCACACATGCACAGGTGGGGTCTGGAGATCCATAAGCATCTCTAGAGAAGTCACAGGATGTTAAGACAGAAGATGTTTCCATCACTGATATCTGTATCCTAAGGGAAACAGTACTCTGTTGAATTCCAAGGGTATCATGGGTTCCTGAGGTAGACGTGTGTTCCTTTGCAGTGGGTTGTCTGTCAAGCCGAGACTTTGGCAAATGTCCTTTGTGTGCCAGCACCACCACTAGTAATTGCTTGAGATCAGTTACTACAGAAATGCCTGCTTGCCCTCTAGGATCCAACTACATCTGCACAGCTACTTGCCAGCGTCATCCCACTCCCCCGCAACTTTAGATGCATTTAATACTCATGATTCTATACCAAGGAACCATTGTTGGTGCTAAATGGATGGCAGCCAAAACGGCTTTAGGAAAAGAAAGTTTCTAAAAGATCAACACTCATTAGTTTGGTTCTTCATTAAGTGAAGCCCATGTAGTGAAGGGAATAATTAGTGAAGTTAATTGTGGCTTCACAGAGAACCAAGGGGAATCCAGTGACATGTCCTGACATTCACCAAGAGCAGTATGCTCAGTGATCCCGCAACCAGCTGCAATTAGCAAGAGAGGAAACATATGTATGCTCGCTGTGTGTAATTAATCACACGCCTCTCTCACAAGTCTCTCCTGGGTGACACAAGGCAGGGCCTTGTGCTGTGCCTCTGCACACTGTGTGGTCTCCACCGGTTTCCAGAACACATTCACCCCTTGGCTTCCCTGGCAGATGGCTCCTGGATTCTCCACGTTTCAGTCATGTTTGCCATTGTGGCAAAATACCTGAGGAGAAACCTTAGAGAAGGGTTTATTTGGATTCACAAGTTCTAAAGTTCCAGCCTTGGGCACTTGGCTCTGTTGCTTCTGAGCATTGAGGCAAAATACCATGGCAGGGGACATATAGTGGATCAAAGTACCTATCTTGTTGGTGACAGGAGACCAAGAGCTGGGCAAGGAAGAGGCAGGAGACAAGATGCCCCTCTCCAAAACCCATTGCCCTGCAACCTCCTTACTCTAAACAGTTCCTGCTACCAACATTTTCAACATCCAATAGTCCATTCAATTAATGACCCATCAACTATCAATTCATTAACTGGGTCAGAGTCTTCAGGACTCAATCCCTCCTGGAAAGCCTTGGTTGTGACTCTATAGGACCTTAGGACTAAGTATAAATATTTTGAAGGTGATTTGAAAGCAAAACCTTTATCAAAATAGGAATAGCAAGCTCTCTTCTAGGGCTTTTGACCTTTCTAGCCATGAGCTTTTAAGCAGGATTACAGTTTCATGGAGCAGGCCTCAGATCCAATCAGACAGTGGTTGGTTACCCATAAAATCGTGCAACTAATGCACCAGGTGACACAGCTTGCCTAGCAGGTCGGCATTGCAGTATGCTGGGTTTTACCGCTAACTAAGATGATAGATGTCTTTTTTCTCATAGGAGCTTTTGTGACATGTTCCAGAGCTATGAATTATAGTTAGCATAAAGGAAGTTTCCCAGTTGGTTTATGGTTGATTACTACATATCCTGCAGCCAAAGTGTGTGGTGTTTTCCACAGTAAAGTCTTACCATGTCGTTATGGTAGATAACTACGGGCAATGGCAATAGACTATGTTGTTTTGTAAACCTCTTTAACCATTATCTTCCAGGGAGGCATCCCATGCCTTCCTTGTACTGTGATTTCCACTTAACAATCCAAGTCCTTGAGGAGTAACATTGTCCACCATGTAGTAATTCGACTGGAACTGATTTTTAAAAGCTGTACTTCGTAATTAACTTACACACTAGTGTGTTTCCTTAATGCTTTTTCATACACACTTCATTTTGGTTAATCCACCCATTGCCCCTCCTCTCCTCCATTCCCGCCTTCCGTCCTTGCTTAAGCCTTTGATCCCTCTTCTTTCATTTCACAAGTGTTCTACTGTTCCTGGTTTTCTTTTAAGTTGGCTTGTGAGATAGCAAGCATCGATCTGGCCTTTCATTCCTTCCCTCTGGGTATTCCCTCTTTCCCTCCAAACTCCCACAGCATTTGTTTGACTCCATGGCTGTGAAACCTGTAGCCATGGAAGACCATCTGTGTTTCTTATCTCCTCAAACTTGTATTTTATGCCTCTTGCACCTTTTTTCCTTTTTTTTTTTTTCTTTAAATCTTTCTCTGGGGTTGTTGGGTTTCTCAGTAGGTCTCCACTAAAACCAATATCAGTTGTCTTTCTGGCCTGGAGGGGACATTCTGATGAATGAATATGTTAACAAGGGGGTACAGCCATTGGAAGAATCCTCTCTTGTTTGTATGGATTATAATGACCATCAATCCCTGGAGATCTATAGAAGGTCTGAGGGTTTGAACAGGGTCAGAGTGAGACTGAGTTCTAGAGGGGTAACATTGGCCTGCTTGTATTGAGTGGAATGATAACCACTGAAGAAAAAAAAAAAAACACCTTGTTGCAGATAGCCCTGGAGCTATTTGTAATTTGATGCTAATTAAGTTCTCCTGGGAGGGGTTTTGAACAAGGAATGAGTCTGCACTCAGGTGATTTCCTGTAAACCTTCTTCTCACCTTAATTTGTAAAATAAAGGCTAAAACAGAGTGGGTGATTGGGCAGATTAAGGAAAGGTTGAGCTGAAAGTTGGGTGAGAGAAGAAGAAAGAGGAGGAGGAGGAGGGAGAGAGAGAGAGAGAGAGAGAGAGAGAGAGGATGACAGAGGATGACAGAGGAGGAGGTGGAAGGAAGGCAGAGCAAAAGCACATGGTCTGGAGAAAACGCAAGTTCTAAGGGGTCTCATAGATGGGGAAGACGATAGTGTAGAGGTAGATGTGCCCAGTCTAGGCGCACAGCATGTATTCATATTAATTGAGTTGTGTTTTCATTGCCAGGGCATATTTGGGTTGGAGATACCGCAACAACACCACTTTTTCCCTGGCATTATATTTTCAAGCTTAACTGCCTAATCAGTTGCTGACTTTCATGTTTCTGTCTTTGTTGCCTGAAATTGTAGCTCCTACCTTCCCCCTGTAAAGTAGATACCCGTTACTCGTGAAGACGAACCCTGATCAAGGATAATGTGTCTATAGATTTGTACTGTGAAGACTTGGGGATGATTTAAATTTGGGAATACATAAAGTCTTAGCTATGGTACTCCAGACCTGAGTTTGGACCCAGAATGTATCTAATTCCTGTGTCCTGAGGAATCCCAATAAAATCTTCTGAATGTCTGTCAATGTAATGTCATTCAATATTCCAAGATTGCTTCATGTTGCCTTCAGGACAGACAGAAAAGTGAGAGCCCATAGCCAAGGCATCCCTGAAATAAGGAACTTAGATCCGCTGTCTTTTAGCCATTTCACTCAAGTGCCATTGAGGAGAATCCAATACTTCTGAAGTACAAGTGAGGCTGGGGTAGGGCATCTTTTTCACTGCATACTTTTTCTGTCCCTCCAAAAGATAACGGAATGCGGTGAGGTACAAATTCTAATAGGAAAGGGCTTGTTTTAAAGCCTGAAGCTATTGATGATAGAAGCTGCACCTCTGCTATCCTAGTTAAGGAGAAACATACTTTGAGGTGTCATGATGCCCCCTCAATTTCCAAGGTTCTTACAGGCAAGTGCTGTCAGTAACTAACACAAAAAGCACCAAGTAGATGAAGCATGAATTATTTGACAAAATAATAATAATAATAATAATAATAATAATACCAGTATAATCTAGGCCCTCATTTGTCTTAGATTCTTGTTTCGGTAACATATTTCTAAACATTTGCAAGGTTCCTCCTTCCTCTAGTTCACTTCACTCCCCTGTGAACAAATGAGACATGGACTTAAATAACCCAGTGATCCATGAGGACTGGCCCAGCATGGGAGCTCCTGAACTACATCAGCATCCCATCCTGCTAGTCTCAGGGATCACCAAACTACATCAGCATCCCATCCCTCTGGTCTCAGGGGTCACCGAACTACATCAGCATCCCATCCCGCTGGTCTCAGGGATCACCGAAAGTGTCATCACCCCCTCTTGTGTTCTGTTCATATCTTGTTTTACCCGAAGTTCTATCATGACAGTTTCATACTCAGGCACACTTTTCATTCTTAAGACCAAAAGAATCAAACAAAACATGGTAAGACCCTCCATCAAACAAGAGAGAGGAAGAAGGGGGAACCTCACTTACTGGATAGTTAAGTTATTAGGAATGTAGTAAATGCCAGCAGAGATTCTGAGTACCACACATCCATACCAAACCAGAAGTAGTTTCTCTTGTCTCCAGCTCACAGGTGACTAAAATGAAGGCTTGGCAAGGCTAATGACTTTCTCAGAGAAATCAGTTCATGAGAGAAAGGGCTCAGAATCGCATGTCCAGATGAGCCAGTGTGATTTCCATTAAAGAAACCACCGATGGCCACCAAACAGAGAGCTCCGTTCTGAGCTAATCCTCATGACTCACTGCGGTTTAAACCTTATCCTGTAAGTTGTCAATTTCTTAAGTCTAAAGAAAACGACCCTACAAGAATAAACCAAGCAGAGGATAACAAGATGCTTTTGCTCTAATCCCTAACAAGGGTTTTATTGAGAGGTTGGAGATTGTCCCATAAACCTTCATCACCTGTCAGTGTACCTTCTACAGCAGGAGTTTGGATGACATCACAGCTGACAGTGGGAGCAAGACAATGTGCTTTTCCTTGGAGTGATCCACTCAGGTGTGACAGGTGACAGTCTTCTAACCTTTAAGAAGCAGGCACATTTATAGTTTCACAACCAACATATCTTGTTCTTAGTTATTTAGCCAGGAGTCCATTGACTTTTCAGAAATGTACACAGCATAGGATATATAATAAGAATGAGAAGACATCAAGCAAAATCACATCTGACTGGATAATTAGAGATAACTCTGGAGGCTGAAAAATATACATTATCCTCAGATGTGGGTTCAATGTGCTAAAACAGAAGAACATAGCAGTATGAAGGGATATTGCTATTGGTTATAGAACTCAGGACTAAATAGTCTAACAGTGCCCTACTAGTCTACTTGTGACTAACTAGTCTAACAATACCCTACTAGTCTACTTGGGACTAACTCATCTAACTAACAATGCTCTACTAGTCTACTCAGGAATAACTAGTCTAACTAATTAACAGTGCCCTACTAGTCTTTGAAAGACTCTTCTGCTACCTAAGTTCAGAGAAGCCATCCAGAGCATGGTTACACTGACCATCTCAGGGGGCAGAGCTGACAAGTCACCAACCAACCTTAGCATCCTTCTTAACATAAGAACAGCTCCTCTGACCTGGGGAACCACCACGTCCAGTGGTTACTCTTTACCTCAGTTGGCTTCCCGGAAAGATTTTTGTGATGGAGAGAAACCAGAATTAGTAAGCATGATAGGGCCTGAGAAAGTGGATAAAGTAGAAGTCTAGTCTCCTGAAAACTTTCAAATCACTCTCAGTGATTCCCCAAAGTCTCAGCTTTTGATCAAAATTATTCCCTGAGTCTGTCTAAACGACACAGAAAGACAGTATGTTGTAAAGAAAGCCTCTTAAACTTTTTCCACCCACAACCAGAAAACTTTTATATAATCATTAGTATACAAAATACAGTTACATGAAGATACATTTACTGATAATAAGTTATAAAAATGAAAGCAATTTTTGGTACGCATATAATTACTATTTGTTAAAGGCTAAAGCAAATGTGGTGGATGCGGTTGCTCATTTCTTAAATAAAAAAGTAAATATTGGCTAGTTGATTCTGAAAGAATATCTTCAATACTTCCCAGTGTTAACGGATATTTTTGTTTTATTATGGCCATGCTGAGAATGCTGCTTTGCACAGATACATAGTATAAGTGGCAAAAATATACTTACAGCCATTTACAATGTTTTTGAAAACCCTGTCCTAATTTCAGGTCAAAATCTCTATAATAATTTTTGTGTGGAAATCAATTCAGAGACTCAAATATTCTAACACAATACAATGTGAAGATATGCTAATGTGATACTGATATATTGAAAAATGATGGAAGGAAAATATTAAAAATAATTGTGTATTTAAATCCTCATGTTTCTCTGACAGAAACTTTGTATATGCACAGAATCCATAATTCTCAGTGTACAGAACTGTTGAGTTTGAACCAAGGCATTGCAGACACCATTCACTGGTGCCTGGTGCCATGGTAACACACACAATGCAAACTGCATGCTGTGTGTGCAGAATCAAGGCTACCATGAAGTCACGTGATATGAGACACGGTATGGGTGTGTACTGCCAGAAACAATCCAGCCTCATTCCATGTTTGATCCCGACAAGACTTTTAGCTATGGCACATTCAGGAACATTCTGCTGTTTTCAACTTTCTCTTTGCTTTCTTTGCTTTATGGTCATGGTCTTCAGTTTAAGACACTAGATCCTAGGCTGGGGCGATAACTCTGTCAGGAAGTACCTGCCATACCAACATGAGGATCTGAGTTCAAGTCCCCAGAGCCTATGTCAAAAATCAAATCGGGAATGGCACTCCTGTAACAATAGCCTCAGGGTGACAAAGGGCAGATTGCTGAATCTCACTGGAGAGTCATCTCAAATGAAATGGTGAACTTTACATTCAGGGAGAGACCTTGTCTCAAAACTAAAGATGAAAAGCAACTGGGGAAAGATACCAGACATCAACTATGGACCTCCACATGCACACATATACATGTTCACCCACACCACACACACACACACGCACACATGCACACATGGATGTGGACAGAAATTGTATCTTAAACCTCTTAGAGCAAGAGGGAAGAACCAGACGTAATCACCACAGTAGTTGCATTCTCTAAGATGCTTCTAATACACCTAAGAGAACTGTGGGTTAGCTTAGTCCTTATCCTTGTCAAAAGACGTCACCGTGGTTCCCCATTTTCTTCTATGCAAGTTTATATCATCTACAAAGTCTTGGTTTTCAAATGAAGACTTGAGCAAATACCTAGCTTAGATTGATCTCATCACTGCCTCCTACTGTCTCGAAGCCAACAGTTTTCAGGCCAGAACCGTGTGCTTATAGCATTGAAACACAGCTACAACAATGTGCTCGGAAACAAATGGCTGCATTTGTGCCAACTCTCCAACATTCTAGCCCGACACTCAAAGTGTGGATCACACAGCAGCGTGGCTAAGTTTCCATCAACTGCTGAATGATTTCTACACAAAGACACAAGCAGGACTAAGTGAGCATTTCAGAAGCCAAAGCTAAGTAAACAACCAGGTTCCTACACACCATTCCCAGCTTTGATGGGACCATAAGAGTTAAAAGCAGCTGGGTGTGGTGGCACACGCCTTTAATCCCAGCACTCGGGAGGCAGAGGCAGGAGGATTTCTGAGTTCGAGGCTAGCCTGGTCTACAGAGTGAGTTCCAGAACAGCCAGGGACAGAGAAACCCTGTTTCAACCCGCCCCCCCAAAAGGAGTTAAAACCATAGCTGCTTCTTCGATATTGACCTGCTGTCGGTAACATTAAAGTGCCCTAACCTTTGCACTGAAGCTGTGGTTCACTCACCAAAAGCTATGTACAGTGGAGCCTGTGATAAGGGTCACCCTCAGGAGCAATGGATGACAGGATTGAGCAAGCACATAGTAAGGATCCCCTGGGTAGTTGCTCACATGTTACAGGTTACCCTAATGGAATGCTCACGTGTTACAGGTTAGTCCAATCAAGTTCTTGGGTACAGTGAAATCCTAGATAGAGAACAAGAGCTCTGGTTCCAGCCAGCATGCACTGGTCCAGTAACAAGTGTCCGTCCAAAGTAGCCCTTTGCTCTCTCACCCAGTTCTTCACCGTATCAAGTTCCTTTTGCACACCCAGCGCAACATTAAGGTTATTATCTCCAGATTCTGCGGGCCTTCTGCTTCTCCTCTTTCTGCTTTCTCTTGCGCATGCCAACATAGTTTTTCCTCTGCAGTGTTGTCGAGAGGTTTGCTAAAGTTGGCCAGCTTTTTCTGAACTGTAGCATCTCTGTAACTCCTACATGGTGTGAGCAAAAGAGAAGGGAAATGTGTAAAAAGAGCATTTTTAAATATCCAAGGACTGTCTGGCATAGTGGCTCACACCTGTAATCCCAGCACTTGACAGAGAAGATTGCTATAAATTCAAGGCCAGCTGAGGATACATAGCAAGACTCAGTCTCATAAAGAAAGCAGGGGGAAAATTTGCCAATAATATCCGTAAGTCCTGGGAACGTCAAGATGTTAACCAGGTATTGCCAGGTGGTCTCAGTTTGTTACACTGTGTCATAAGCATAATTTAGAATCAATTATCTTTTAATAACTCGGTGCATTTGTCAATGTTGCTGTGCTACATGGCCAATCTTGAATATAAAGTAATTTTTACATTAAGGACAAAACCCACTGAGGCTGAGAAGGCCTGGAGTAGGATGAGACCGCACTGTTGATAAGGAAGGGTAGGAGGCTCTGGAGGACAAGAGAGGAGTTTTCTGTGGTAAACTAAGATTTTTCTTTTGTCTAGGATAAAATGATAGTTTTCAAAACTGGAAAAGGGAAGGTGGGGACAAGACAGGAAAGCTTAGGAATGTCCCAGACGATGCACCACCACAAGAGGGTGCGTGGAAGATGTGGCTTAGGAAGGCCGATGGTTAAAGCTCTTAAAAATGTGTCTTACTGCTTAAAGCTGTTAAAAACGTGCCTAATAACGAGACTCTCATAGAATATCTATATTAGTAACATTTATAAGAATTGGTGAAGAGAATAAAGTTTGAATTTTTATCAAAATAATTACTTGCGTTTTCTGCTGTTTTCCAGGCTTTTTAAATACTTGACAAACGGAGACTTAGACAATTCAGCATAATTTTAAAATATGTTCATCATTGCAATTAATAACGAACATATTTTCTCATGGAAGTTTCTTATGTATTTTGTTCATTTTATTTTTCTAAGTATTTTCTTTTTTATTAAATTTAAAACAATTTTTAAATTTAAATATATTTTGATCATATTTTCAACTTACCCCCAAATCCTGTCATATCCCCTCTACTTCTTACCCACCCAACTTTAAGTTGTTTCTCAAAAACGAAACAAAACTCAATGCAAGAAAAATCCCCCAAACTAAAAGAACAAGATAAAACCAATCCCCTCCCCCCCCAAAAAAATACCCACCAAACTGAAACCAAATAAAAGCACACAAAACAAAACAAAATAAACGAACAAACAAAACCTGTAGGGTCTGTTGTATGTTGTTAACTAGTTTTGATCATGAGGCATGTCCTGGAGTGGATGGTATCCCCAGTGTCACTCCACTGGAGAAAACTGATTTTCCCCTCCCAGCTGGTATAAAAGACAGTGGCTAGGTTTACTTCCTTTCTCCCTCCCTCCCTCCCTCCCTCCCTTCCTTCCTCCCTTCCTTTCCTTTTGAAGTATAGAAAGTAAAATGCAATAA
>NC_034590.1:165415256-165438792 GCF_900095145.1 Mus pahari | reverse complement strand
CGCACACACACACACACACACACACACACACACACAGGACCTGGTGCAGACCCATGGAGGCCCTGTGCTTGCTGCCTCGGTCTCTGTGAGTTCATATGAACCTTGTTCAGCTCACTTGCCTTGTTCTCTGGTGTCCTCCTTCTCCTCTGGCTCTTAGACCCTTTCCTCCTTCTCTTCCATTGGGTTCCTGGGCTCTGTGGGGTGGATTTGATGAAGCTTTCCCATTTAGGGATGAGTGTTCCAAGGCACTGGTCTGTCAGCACAGCAGAACATCATTAGCAGTCATTTTATCACTACATTTAAAAAACTTAGACCAATATTACTTGGTTTTATCTTCTGTCCCTGGGCTACACAGTAGTAGATTCTTGTTCACCAAAGCAGCATTGGATATGGGTTCCATCTTCTGGAGGATGCTGTAAGTCAAACCGATTATTGGATGGTTACTTCCACAAGCTGTGTACCACCATAACCCTATCACACCTTCTAGGCAGGGCACCATTGTAAATAATGGGTTTGTGGCTAGTTTGGTGTTTACATTGGTGCAGAGCACTGGTCCCTGTACTAAAGATGCTGGCACACAGAAATGAAGGCTCTGACAGGCATCAGCCTGGCATCTCCATCTTCAGTGAGTTGTGCAGGTGTTGTCTTCAGTAAAAGTGCCTTGCTGACAGTTGGTGAAATAAGAGACCTATAGTCTTGGCAACAAACTGGGTTGTTTGGGGATTCCTGTGGGACATCTTTGGCCAATAATTCAAATACAAGTAACTCATTTATGGTACTGAAAGCTTCATTTGGTGATAAGAGATGGGTAATTGGAACTCTGTATCCCCATTATTTGGTGATTTAATTTAGACCACCTTCATATATGTGTACAGTTTAGGAAGTTTCTATTCTATTAAAACTTTCTATACTACACCTCAAATGCCATTAGTTCAGTGGCTCTCCTCTAGTCGTGACTGGCTTTGGACAGGTCATATCTTGTGCAGGCCAAGTGCAGACAACCATGGATGCTGTGAGCTCATAATTGCAGTGGTTGAATTGTTATGGATATAAAGCATTGGTAGTCTTACACATGTGCACACAGGTGTGTGTGTGTGTGTGTGTGTGTGTGTGTGTGTATACACACACACAGAGAGAGGAGAGAGATAGAGACAGACAGACACATGTAACTAAAGGAGATTGTCATTATGCATTTTGTTTTAAAAGTAAAGGTCAGGTGGTTTTCAAAGGGAACAGAGAAGAAAAAGAGGGACTTAAATATCCCACCATCCAGAAATACAACAGTTAATGCTGTGTATAAGAGTTTATGAAAAAATTTTTAGTTGTTTATTGTGTTATACACACACACACACACACACACACACACACACACAAACACATACATACTCAGAGGCACGTGAGCTTCCTAATTTGACAGAACTGTTTTCATACTCTACTTACTGTTCCCAGCCTCCTCCTCCTCCTCCTCCTCCTCCTCCTCCTCCTCCTCCCAGATATGGAATGGATGCTGTTCTGAGTGAGCACAGAGAGAGCACATTGCCTTCTTAATGGCCTCACGGTCTATAAATCCTGACAAGGTTTCCTCTGCTCGCTCTGCTCCTACTTCAAATAGGCTTGGCAGATCCAGAAAGAACACAGCCATATAATAGTTATCACAATGAACATTCTTTTCATATTTTTGATTTTAATGGGAGTTTTGTCACTATGCCCAAAGCTGGCTGTGGATTATAAATGTAAATTTTATAGTACTGTCAGCATGTCCATTTGTGGGCATTTGACTGGGAGGTTTTATATCAGGAATGGGTGTTACTTTCAGTTAAATGTTTTTGTGGCATCTATCAAGATGTTCACTTGCATTGATTTTTTTTCTTCTTGCTATTAAGCAGTTAAATGAAGTTAACTGATTCACTAATATTAATGAATTAATATAGTCTTAGAATAAACCCTAGCTTGTCATGGTAATTTTTCTGCTACATAATATCCAATTCTATTTGCTGTGATAATTGTAAATGTCCAAATCACAAATAAAATAGCCAGGATCCATACAGTCATTTTATGTGCTCTTTGGAATTGCACTATAGCTAATGGTATTTTTAAATGATAATTAGAAATATTGTATTCTATATTCTTGCTTGAAAGGCAAGGTAGATTTGTTGCCTTCAGGTTCAAATATTTGTAAGGGAAAATAATCCTTTGACAAATTTCTCAATTTTCATCTCTATATTGAATTTCAGGTTTTTTTTCTCTCTTGAGGTTTTTTGGCCCCCTTTGGTCATTTGTGTCTTTTCCTATTTGGAAGTAAAATAACCATAAGGCCCCCAAGGCCCTCTAAGTATTTGGTAGAGTCAGCAAACTTTCTTCTACACAGCGACTTGATCTAATAGTGCTTCCTATTCCCTGTGAATCAGCTTATCGAGAGAGCGTCATTCTGGCTCATATGTGAAGACATTTCAATCTATGATCAGATGACCATAGTGTTCCCTCATGATGAGGTAGTTAGTATAATGGGCAACCCTGGTCCTTTAACAGCCTAAGGGCAAAGGAGAGACAGGAAGTAGCCACAACTCCACTCTCTTCTCCAAAGGACTGTCCCCAGGACGTACAAACCTCTCATTAGCTCCTTCTCTTTCTTAAAGTTAAACGTAATCCAATAATGCCACATTGGGGGAAAAGTCTTTATCATATGAATCTGTGATGCACAGATCAATGATCCAAAATATAGTATGCTCCGTGCCTCCTACAGAGATGGAGCCTCAGTACAATAAATCACTGATAAGGTTAGGATGTTTTCATTTACGAACAAGAGGGCTAATAAAGTGACTGCATAAATGTAGGCAGCCCTGCCTGGTTACAAACCCATTTACTGGTGCGCTGTGCTGCCTCTCCAGAGCCTGCTCAGCACAAACTTCCCCAGGGAGGAGCTCAGCCTCCATAAAATCGAACTCATAAAATCAAGTTCCAAACAACTCCAGAGTCGTTACACTGATCTCGTCTCTGGGCTCTCATGATAAATCATAGTAAAACTAATTTAAATCATAGAACATAAGTAAACATTAATAAGTGGAATATGCAAATGGAGAAATAGAAGGCTGGAGGGCTGAGTCTCAGCATCCTATAAGGAAACCATGTGCTCAGTCCTGGCTCATTAATTTTCAGTGTGGGCCTTAGTTTTCTGACCTTTAATGGCTGTTGAAGAACTCACACACTGGGAAAAGCACTTGCATTCTTTAGGACTGAGACCAGATGGGAGCAGCAGGGGCTGGAGAGAGAGCTTAGTCGGTTTATGCCACCTTGCAATTACAAGGACCTGAATTCAGATCCCCACCACACATCAAAGGTAGACATGGTAACACAAATCTGCAAGCACATCACAGGCAGGTTGGGGAGGAGAGGGGGAGTCTCCAGAGCTCACTGAGTTCCATATACAGTAAGATGTTCTGCCTCAAAAATCATAGGTGGAAAGCAATAAAGGAAAAAGAGAGCTGTGCCCAACCTCTGGCCTCCACATATACATACAATGTATCATGTATACATGCACATACACTACATGCATATATACCAAAGTACACACACACACCACATGCATGTTCATTGAAGTAGACAAACACACACACATTATATATATATATATATATATATATATATATATATATTTTTTTTTTTTTACACACATATGCATCAAAGTACACATACACATGCAAATACAACACACATGAATTTCAAGAAGAGGAGGAGAAGGAGAAGAGGAGGGGGAAGAAAAGGAGGAGGAAGAAAAGGAGGAGGAGGAGGAGGAAAAGGAGGAGGAGGAGGAAGAGGAGGAGGAGGAGGAGGAGGAGGTGATGGTGGTGGTGCTGCTGCCAAAAATTCACAAGGGGAACTTCTGTAGGATACCAGACCCAAACCAAATCTTCTATCTCCTTGATGATAAGAACACAGTTACAAACCTGTTGTCCCTGTTCTGTGGATGGAGGCTCTGACTTCAGTTATCAACCACTTGGTATCAATAAAAGGGCCCAAATCACAGCTTAACACATCCTGAATTCTATGACATAAGAGAACCTAAAATCTTTGAAGGACCCCCCCCCCCCAGACACACACACACCCCTACATCAGCCTCTTTGTCTGAATTAGTCTAGTGTGAAAACTCAAGCTAAGAGGACACTGAGTTTTCTAGAGGTCTCTCTTTGGCATTTGAGATATTTGCCCATTTATAGTTCTGTCTTCTTTTCAGCAGGGAAAGTGTTGCTATCCAAGATGCAGGGTGCATTTATTTTTATTTTTTGCAGTACTCATATAGCTGATGTTGCTAAATACTGTCATTACCTTTAATGATATTACTCTAAGAACATCAATTCTAAAATGGTGAATGCTGTTTCCCCTGTCATGAGCTATGCCCACTGTACAGCAATGGAAGGAATTTCTTGACTGCCATCAGAGGAGGACATCTAACATCATCAACTCAATAAAAATATCCCCAAGCACTCAGGTGATAACTGTTAACTAGGTTCACTCATTAAACACATATGAGACCCACTTGAAAGTCAACAGCTATTTTCACTTATTCTTAGCTTTGCATATGACAAAAATATTTCTTTGCATGATATGCTGGAAATTAAATGTGCAGCAAAGATTTTTGCTGTACCAGGGTTTTCTATGATCCTGAGATATACGTTTTGTTTATGGCTCTGTAAAAGACAAGCTGATAGGCTCAGCTTTATTTTCCCAATCTTTTCAAGGAGAAGAGAGAAACAGGAAACACTTTTTCTTTTTTTAAAAAATAAAATTAGTCTCTAAGGGCTAAGACCAAGTTCTGAATGTCAGGTATGTCAAGTGTAACAAGAAGAGTATTGCCAGGAAGCCCTGAGAATGCCTGCCTTTAAAAGACAGGGAGGAGAGAAGAAATGGGAGGAAGGGGTGAGGGGAGAGGGTTAAGATGGGAAGGAAGGAAAAAGAACCTCATCAAACAGCCAAAGCTCCAAAAGAACTTGAACTGGGAGTCCAGCCCAT
Source organism: Mus pahari (assembly GCF_900095145.1). NCBI lineage: Eukaryota > Metazoa > Chordata > Mammalia > Rodentia > Muridae > Mus > Mus pahari. The sequence goes on along the minus strand of NC_034590.1, from coordinate 165,433,785 downwards.
CAGAGGGGATGGCGAGGTAAGCACCATTCACCCATCCTGGTTCCTCCTCCTTTGCTGCCCTTGAGTGATGGGAGATATCACCCTTCTCCCTGGCTTTCTTTGCTTCCCACAGAAAGGACCCAGTGCTAGAGAGATGACTGGATGGTAAGCATCAGAGGCCTTGGGCTGGCCAGTTTTATGTCAGCTTGACACATGCTATCATCTGAAAGGCAGTTTGGAACCCCAACTGAACAGAAAAAAAATGGCTCCAAACTACTGATCTGTAGGCAGGCAAGCCTGCAGGGCATTTTCTTAATTAGTAATTGATAGCAGAGGACACAGCCCACTGTGGGTGAGGCCACCCTTGGGCTGGTGATCCAGGGTTCTGTAAGAAAGGCTGAGGAAGCCAAACCCAGCAAGCATTGACTAAACAGCACCGTCTGGGAGCCTCTGCATCAGCTCCCGCCGCCCCTTCTGAGTTCCTGCCCTGACTGCCTTCAATAATGGACCATCATGTGGAAGAACAAGCCAACACTCCTTTCCTCTCCAAGTTGCTTTTGGTCATGGTGTCTAGTCACAGCAACAGTACCCTTAAGACAGAAATGCCCTCTGTCCCTGTGACATCACAGGATTCTCAAGAGAGGTCTACTGGCTATTAAGGGCACTGAAGCCAGCTGGCTGAGACCTTTTATCTGAACCACTCAAAAGTGAGATGGCCAAAAAAAAAAAAAAAAAAAGTAGCTCCTTAATATCAGAATACCTACGTGTGGGCTCTTCCAAACCATACATATAAAACTGATTTCATACAGACCGGTCAGACTGTATTTATATATCTAAGAATATATACATATATATAAAACAATGAGTAAAATGGAGAAATGAATTTGAGAAAGCAATGGCAATATAAGGGAAGGGTTGGAAGGAAAAAGTAAAAGGAAGGATATTAATTATATTTTAATTTCAAAAGATTTTATATATATATATATATATACACACACACACATACATACAAGCACATATATATTACGCATATATGTATACATCACATAATACACACACACACAGCCCTTTCAGCAAACTTATAGCTGAACCTTAACAACAGCCCAAATGCATCAATGCATCTGATGCGTACAGTGAAATGCTATTACCCTTCCACTGTTCCACTGGCCACGAGAAGTTGAACAGAACATCTGCTCAGTGAAGGTCACTTCATCACAAGGAACATCAGTGCCCCCTCCCCCCACAGGATGAATAAATGACTGCCAGTTCTTCACCAATTCCAACTTCCTCTCGCTCTAGTCTGTTCCACTCATAAGATTTATCAAGCTAGTCCATCATAGAACTGTAAAATCAATAGACAGCCCCGACTTCCTCAGACACACACAGACTGTCCATCCAGTCTCAACACCACCCTTCTAAAAGGGCCTGGCTGAGCAGGCTGCTACCACACATGCTCCTTTCTCTCCCACGTACACAAATACCAGACTTGCTTATTCCAATACCAGCATGTCCCATGGCCCAAGGCCGCTCTGACACAATCCTCACCTGGGACTACCCTAGGGATCGGTGTTCTCGCCTCTAAGATGGGAATGATTAAATATGAAAGATGATTAGATATGAAAGATCCTAAGATGGTTATGAATTAAATAAGATGTGCTCCATAGCTAAGGGTTCTTGCTATCATTCCTGATGTCACATAACCACACTCGTTATCTATATGACACCATGAACCTAAGCCTTGCTTTACCAAGACCTCTTTTTAATATTTTATTTTTAATTAATAATACATGAGAGTGGTCATGCGCATGTGCGTACAGGGGCTCACAGAAGCTGGGATGTTCATCTTCCGGCTGGTAGCTGCGAGGGACAGAACGTGGGTGCTGGGAACTAAACTGGGGTCCTCTGAAAGAGCATCAAGCACTCTGATTTTTATTTTATATGTGTGGGTGTTTTCCTTGCACGTATGTCTGAGCAACAGATGTGTGCCAGGTGCCCATGGAGGTCGGAGAGGGCGTTAGAGCCCATAGAACTGGAGTTATAGCTGGTTGTAAGCAACCAGGTGGGTGCTGGGAATTGAACCTCTGAGAGAGCAGACGTTGCTCCTAACCACTGAGCCTCCCTGCAGCCTCACCAAAACCTCTTAGAGACTGACTTGGGATGATATTTTCTAGTTCCATCCATTTGCCTACAAAGTTCTTGAAGTAGTTGTTTCTTTAATAGCTGAGCAGTACTCCATTGTGTAAATGGACCACATTTTCTGTATCCATTCTTCCATTGAGGGACATCTGGGTTCTTTCCAGCTTCTGGCTAGTATAATTAAGGCTGCTATGAACATAGTGGAGCATGTGTCCTTGTTATATGTTGGAGCATCTTTTGGGTATATGCCCAGTAGCGGTATCGCTGGGTCTTCAGGTAGTACTATGTTGAATTTTCTGAGGAACCAAGAGTGAGTTTGATTAGGTTACCTCCCTCAGGATGATATCCTCCAGATCCATCCATTTGCTTAGCTAAGAATTTCATAAATTCATTGTTTTTTTATAGCTGAGTAGTACTCCACTGTGTAAATGTACCACATTTTCTGTATCCATGCCTCTGCTGAGGGACATCTGGGTTCTTTCCAGCTTCTGGCTATTATAAATAAAGCTGCTATGAACATAGTGGAGCATGTGTTCTTATTACTAGTTGGAACATCTTCTGGGTATATGCCCAGGAGAGGTATGGCTAGATCTTCTGGTAGAGCTCGTGTCTCGAGCTGCATATGTAGCAGAAGTCATCCTAGTCAGCCATCATTGGGAAGAGAGGCCCCTTGGTCTTGCAAACTTTATATGCCCCAGTACAGGGGAACGCCAGGGCCAAGAAGTGGGAGTGGGTGGGTAGGGGAGCAGGGCTGGGGAGGGAGGGTATAGGGGACTTTGGGGATAGCATTTGAAATGTAAATGAAGAAGATATCTAATAAAAAATGGAAAAAAAAAGAAAGAAAGGCTGAAAACCAAAAAAAAAAAAAAAAAGAGTAAGTTTTACAGGGCTATCTCTGTCCAGATCTTATGTTTGCATGTTTGCTTTGCATAACACTCTTTGCTATATATTGAGTGACTTTTTTTCTGCAAACACTTATCCTGCAAAGGCACCAATGACAGTCCAGGATAATTCTACCCAAGTCCAACTCATCAAACCAATGAATTTTCTAGGCTTATTTACAGCCTGGGAAAGAGGTTATTTACAGGAGTACAGATGCACCCTAACAGCCTCACCACCACAAAGTCCCACCTTGTAGCTGCATAAATGGTATCCCCCTGGCTCTTCGGTACCTCTACCACATGTGGCTCAGGCAGAGTCACACCCAGCAGCAGAAGGCATAGGAGGCAGTGACTTGGATCTTCCTCCTACACAGAAATGTCAACAGGCCCATGTTGGGGGTCACTCAAGGAAGACACAGCTGCTTTTGATGGAGACAGGAGGGCTGTTCTGCTTGAAGGGCAGCATTCTCCAACACTGCACCATGTAGACTCCTCAGCTGAAAATGTTCAAAATTCTCAAGGTTTAGAAAGCTTTGCTCAGGATTAAAATGTTCCACACACTGTCTTAGAGTTCTATTTTTATGGATTTTGCTTCAACAAGATGGTTCTTGCCTTGAAGGAACTTAGTGCATCAGTTTGCACTAACTCCCACAGTTGCTGGCACGGGGTAAATGATCAATAAAATATGTACCGATGGATAGATTGTAACAAAAGGCCAGTAGGTCTAAATGCACCCCTGGGACGATGCAAAGCCCCAAGAATGACTTGGAAGAAGCAAACCAGGAGTTTGACCTAAGGCTGCACTTGCTGGTCCTGTCCTTGTGGGGTTCTTGTCTTTGCATCTTCCAACCTAATAAAAACCAGTGTTTACCACCCCCTGCTTTTATGGAAACCTCTTCCAAAGAGAGTTTCCAAAGCTTTCTCTTTTAAGAATTATTTTAAAAATACTTCTTCACTTGTCTTCAGACACCATTTCTTGCCTCCTGACGGGAAACTCTGAGCAGTGAGGACTCTCTTCTAGTAATTCATTTCAGAGATGGCTTTAAATCAGACATGAACATTTAATTTGTCATAGACAGTGAGCAACCGTTTGATGTCCTGATATGACTGTAGATTTTCAGCAATTCCTGGAGTGTGGAGTTTCCTTTCCCTACTAGCAAATCCTTAATTTTTTTTCTTTAAATAACTCTACTTTGATGGCTAAAGAAATAATTTTCTTAAAACTAGTAAGTCCTGGGTGACACCTGGCCACCCTTAGGACTGGAGGAATGAAGTGAATTTCAGCTGGATAAAGGTGTTCAGTCTTGTCACTGCTGTGACCCAATTCACACCATGAGACACGCCCATGCCCCCCCCCCAACTGAAAGAGAGAGAGAGAGAGACAGAGAGACAGAGAGAGGCAGAGTCAGAGAGACACAGAAACACAGACACAGGCCCAGGCCCAGGCCCAGGCCCGGGCCCGGGCACGGGCACGGGCACGGGCACGGGCACGGGCACAGACACAGACACAGACACAGACACAGACACAGACACAGACACAGGCAGACACAGACACAGGCAGACACAGACACAGGCACAGACACAGACACAGGCACAGACACAGACACAGGCACAGACACAGACACAGGCACAGGCACAGGCACAGGCACAGGCACAGAGACAGACACAGACACAGACACAGACACAGACACAGACACAGGCACAGGCACAGGCACAGGCACAGGCACAGGCACAGGCACAGGCACAGGCACAGACACAGACACAGACAGAGAGAAGACAGAAACAGAGACAACCCCATTATCTATTGCAGGCTCAGTTCCTGAACTGTCACGTAGCTATTTGTACTTTTTCCTCAGTGAGCCTCAGAGTTGAGGCTGTGAGAGAAGAGCCTGTGCCATGGTGTGTCCCAGGGTTGTTGTTCACATGAACGCATTCAGCTTCCATCTCTACACCTGAGATTGCTTCAATGTAGGATTGTAAGTGACAAAATCAAGATGCAGACATGTATAGCATGATCTAAGCTCACACCACGAATCCTGGTATGTGGCTATGAATGTTTGTGTGTCATTGTTGACACAAGAGATTGCTTGCCTCCTGTGGTGAGAGGCGTGGGAAGGGCTTACAGAGTAGAGCAGAGGCCGTTATTGTTTTTTTTTCTTAATTAATTAATTTATTTACTCATTTTACATCCTCATAACAGCACTTCTCCCCCCCAGCCCCCCACATGCAAACACAGCTCCTCCTGCTCGCTCCTGCTTCTCCTCTGAGAAACGGGAAGTCCTCCATACCAACACCCCCACCACCACCACCACCACACCAAGTGTATCCTCTCCCACTGAGGCCAGACCAGGCAATCTAGTTAGGGGAATGGCATCCTAAGACAGACAACAGGTTCAGGGACAGCTCTTACTCCAGTTGTCGAAAGACCCACATGAAAACCAAGCTGCACATCTGCTACATTTATGCAGGAACCTAGCTAGGCCTAGCCCTTGTTTGCTCTTTGGTTGGTGGTTTAGTCTCTGGGAGCCCCCAAATGTGCAGGTTAGTTGACTCGGTTTGCCTTGTGGAGTGCCTGTCCCCTTCGGGTCCTTAATCCTTCCCCAGACTCTTCCACAAGATTTCCTGAGCTCCATCCTATGTTTGGCTGGGGGGCTCTGCATCTCTTTCCATCGGCTGCTGGGTGGAGCTTCTCGGAGGACAGTCTATTGTTTTCTTTATATATTTTTGGACATCCTTCTATTTCTTAGACTAAAGCACTGATTTTCTTTTTGTCTTTCTTATCATTTTGTTTGTTTGATTTTTGCTACTAGGGTCTCACTGTGTAATGTTGCCTGCCTCGAACTCTGTATAAACCAGGCTGGCCTCTGAATCATAAAATCCACCTGCTGGTGTCCTGAGGGCCAAGATTAAAGGCATGCGTGACCATAGTCAGTTCTAAGCCATGGATTTCTTTTAATAGTGGATTAAACCTAAAATGAGAAAAGTGCAAAGATCTCTTTGTGATTCTAGAGTGGCATCTGCCATGCCTCAGACGCTTTCTGGAAGAATCTATGGAAAACTACAGTGCGATATGCGAAAAACACCACAGACTTGAAGCAAGAACATCCAGATGTAAGAAAACACTGGACTAAGCAGCGGATAGTGTGAGATGTCTCGGAAGGAAAATTAAGCATTATTTCTCTCGTACCCTTCATGATTCCCTGGTTCTGCTCCCTTGCCTTTCAGAAATTCTGTAGCTCACTAAGTTGTTGATTGATGAAAGCAATGCAAATTTTTTTTTCTACTTACATGTGATTCAATTTTTCCTGTGGAACGATACTTCCTCCTTCCCTTCTTCCCTGGCCCACAAATGGCATGATTTTTTGGATTTCTCTTTTTTTAGATTGTAAACACATTAAAAAGCTTTTAATATTTCCCCCCAGTCTTCCAAATGCCCTCCTACATTTGAAAACCTGAGTCACTCCACAGAAACAAGCAGCAGCGGAAAGCTTGTGCCAAAGTGCCCAGCAGTCCTCAGCTCCTTCCTTGTTTCTCCAACTCAGGTGAAGTCTGACCTAACTGTCGTGTCAATAAAGCTCTAGTGATTCCTTTTAAAGTTATTTCTTTGATTTTTGAGATTATAGTATATTTATATCATTCTCATCTTCTCTTTTCACCTTCCAAATCCTCCTATTCACCCTACTTTGCTCTCTTTCTCTTTGTAGTCTCTTTTTCCATTGATTTATTCTATTTATTTACTTACTTATTCACTTTACATCCCGCTCATTGCCCCCTCCCTGTCATCCTTACTCCTTCCTCCCCGTTCTCCTCTGGGCTGTTTTCAACTTCTGGCTATTATAAATAAGGCTGCTATGAATATAGTAGATCATGTGTTCTTGTTATATGTTGGAGCATCTTTTGGGTATATGCCAAGAAATGGTATAGCTGGGTCCAGAAGATTGAAGTAATCCCATGTATCCTATCAAATCACCATGCACTAAAGCTCTCCTTCAATAACAACAAAAGCAACAGAAATCCCACATATTTATGGGAACTGAACAATTTTCTACTCAATAACAATTGGGCAGGGAGGAAATAAAAAGGAAATTAAAGACTTTCTAGAATTTAATGAAAATGAAGGCACAACATACCCAAACTCATGGGACACAATGAAAGTAGTGCTAAGAGGGAAGCTCATAGCCCTGAGGGCCTCCATAAAGAAACTGGAGAGAGCATACACTAGCAGCTTAACAGCACATCTAAAAGCTCTAGAACAAAAAGAAGCAAATATACCCAAGAGGAGTAGAAGGCAGGAAATAATCAAACTCAGGGCTGAAATCAACCAAGTAGAAACAAAGAGAACTGTACAAAGAATCAACAAAATCAGGAGATGGTTCTTTGAGAAAATCAATAAGATAGATAAGCTTAGTCAGACTAACCACTCACCAGAGGTCACAGAGACAGAATCCAAAATAACAAATTCAAAAATGAAAAGGGACAACAGAAATGGAAGAAATTTAGAAAAAAAAATCATCAGATCCTACTACAAAAGCCTATACTCAACAAAACTGGAAAATCTACTTGAAATGGATGGTTTTCGAGACAGATACCAGGTACCAAAGTTAAATCAGGATCAGATAATCAGATAAACTATCTAAACAATCCCATAACCCCCAAAGAAATAGAAGCAGACTTTAAAAGTCTCCAAACCAAACAAAAAACAAACAAAAAAAACAAAATGAACAAAAAACCACAACAACAACAACAACAACCTGAGAACTCTCTGTCAGCTCATCCACTCACCCAGATACCCGTGTGGGACACTGAAGAAGCCTTTGTTGGGCTGCTGAGATCAGTGGGCAACGTGCTTCCTGTGTGAAAATCAGTGTTTGAATCCCCAAAACCTGAAGAAATCTGGTCACAGTACTGAGTCTCTGTACCCCAATACTCCTGCAGTTTGAGATGAGGAGAATCCCTGGACTCTCTCAAGCCAGCTGATCCAGCACATGCAGAAGGGTCCCTGTCTCAATCAGGTGAAAGACAAGATCAACACCCAAGGTCATCCTCTGACCTCCCCATGTGTACCTTAACTCACACATACACATACACAGGAAGACAGACAGAGACGGAGACAGACAGGCAGAGAGACAGAGGGAATTTAAAAAGAAAGCAACTGTAATCACTTCAGATTACTGAACTCCTCTGAGGCTCAATGTGTACCTCCAAAGTGCAGAACAAACTTCAAGTGAATGTGAATGGTCAGGCTGCACCCTTGCTAAGCATTCAATAGCTTATCTATCAGTGATGACTAAATCAGGCTTATAATACAAAACCAAGTCCAAGCCATTCTGACATATTGAAAAACAAATGTCTACAGTTTGGTAACTGTCAAGATTCCTTATCATCTCCAGTGTGCTCACATTTGCAGAGCTAACTCCAAGCTCCATTTACCATTGTGACCACTCTCATTCATCCACATGGAAGGAAATAAACTAGGTATGGATCGTTAATGCCATGTATAATTGGAAAACACTGTTGCTTTAACTACCTTCTGTCACAGTTCCCTGCCTGGCCCTGCCCTCTGCCCACCTCATTTCTTTCCAGCCTTGATGGATTTACGAAGTAAGTTCCACTGTTGGAGATGCTCTAATGGCCCGTGCAAATATATAATTTAAAACATTTAAGGGCTTCCAGAGGAGCAAACTGGAATTAGCTGCATTTTTATTCTAGTGCAGTGCTGCTTATCCTCAGTACCACGAACATGCTGGATAAATCCCGGCTGTGGAGGGAGTGCCTGCACATCCTAAGAAGTTTGCCAGCATCCTTTCTACAACTCAAGAGATGAGTACAACATGCTCCCCTTTCCTTCCCTCAGCTTCACTTGGGTCAACTGGAAATCATGCCAATCACTGCTGAGGACCAACATCATCCTTGGCTGAGAAGCCCTGGATTAGTGAACTGAGCTACTGTGATAGACAGGCGTTTTGCTGATCCAAACTAAAAAACTATGTACAACACCATGCCTGGGTGTCACCTCAAAAAAATTCCCACATCACCTTACTTCCAGACAGCCTACAGGACTCGGAGGTTCTTTGAAGAATCAAACCTGATACAGCTCTAAGAGAGCTGCCTCTTCTATGATGGAAATTATAGAAGAAAAAAATCAGTTAAATTAACCCAGTGCATCTTCAAGGGAAAGTCCACCTACCTTTCTAGGTCCAGCTTTATGTTATGCTTTTGGCCGGAGTTCACAGCTGTCAGACACCTGCCATCCTGAAGTTCTTCGTGTTAGATTAGCCTCCTGCACAGCCCAGGGGGTGCTTCCGTTGACTGATGAAACTTGAAATTAGGCAGAATCCATTCACCCAATGATAATGGGATGGTTTTCCTTCTGCTCTGATACCTGCAGGTGATATAGATGAAGGACACTAAGCTTTTCAAGAGTGATGCTTGCAAGCTTCAATTCACAGATAATTGACAAAGAACCATCAAAGGAAGGAAGGAAAAAGGAAGGAAAGGAGGGGGGAGGGAAGTCTTTTTAAAATATGAATACTACAGGAGGCTGGGGAGACGGCTCAGCCACTGGAGTGCTTGTCTTATAAGCATAGGAGCCTGAGTCTGGATCTCTGACGCACACATATGATGCTGACCACCGCAATGAGCATATTTAATTTCCTCTCTGGGTGACTGAGGCAGGAGGGTCCCTGGAGCTCATTGGCCAGCAAGCTTAGCCAAATGGGCAAGCTCCAAGGTCAGGGAAAAATTCTGTCTCCAAAAATGAAGTAGAGTGAAAGGCATGAAACATTAACCTGTAGTAGCTTCCACTGGTTCATATGTGCAACTGCACACACACAAACACACACACACACACACACACACACACACACACAATTCCAATGCCAAGCCTTCTCCTACATGTCATAAATAAATATTTATTCCTTATGTACACTTACACAAAACATTTTTCTCTCTGTTGCCAAATAATTGGAAATTATTATAGGGCTTTGTTTTCCTTTACTCTTCTAACAAGAGTTACGAGCCTTTGGAACATGGCCCCTATAGAACTTCCCACCAAGGTAAATATGTAAATTAACACAGTGTTACACATTCGGCTATGAAAACACTGGCAAAGGGAGTCACCTCCTTCACACTCTTTCCCTGTAAGTGTCACAGTGCACACCTGACAAAATGGCTGCCTCACAGGACAAAATGGCTGTCTTGCCTAGACTCATCTATACTCAATAGGAGGGCTACCCACAACATCCTTGATGTCTAAACTTTACATTTCCCAGTTCAAATCAGCAAATAGCTAGGTGTGTCTCAGAATTCAGTTACCAGGTTTGCTTCCAACCTTACTGAATTAAACCCCAAGCCTCAAAATATCTGTATTTGTAGTATTTGACAGATTTTGCTAGTTGTATAGAGTCTGAAATCATTGTAGTAAGTTTACAACCTTAGCCCTAGTTTGGTGGTGACATACAGCTTTCAATAAGAACATTCATTGGTAGTGACTGCCATGTCCCAATAGAGATTAGCTGGAAAACTCAGTATGTTCACATTACCAAGTGTTTTAACCTGTGAAGACTGTGGGAACACTATGTAGAAAGGGGTCATGCATATTTTCTGGAATAGTTCCAAGTTAAACTCTTCATTTTGTTCCAGGCAATGATAAAACAATTCATAGAAATTCCATTTCTATTCCATAACTATTGAAAGAGCCGAAGCAAATTTGGTCAACACTGTTTTATGTTTAACCACCATACAAAATTCATTCCAAACTTAACATCTCAAAGTTTGATGCATTTCTTCATTCAATGGAAACTACAAGGTCTTTTGCCTCTAAATGCAATGCCAATGATCAACAAGCTTGAGAGAAGGAATAAGGCTCAAAACGAGAAAGCGAAAGGCATGGCTAATGGAATGCTAACTATACAATGCTGACACCATCAGAGATTATTTTAACCTGCTAAAAAAAAAAAAAAAAAAAAAAAAAAAAAAAAAAAAACAACATTCAGTTATGTCTCCCTCTGTACTCTCTATTTCTATAAGCTTTATGATCCCTCCTTTTCCCATCCCCACCCACAAAATCTATTCAATTTCCCCTTCCCAAGGAGATCCATGCATGCCCCCTAGACTCTCCCTCTTCATCTAACTTGACGTCTAAGCCCAAGAGAGTGGACCCATGAGCAGGAATGTGCAGGGATTGATGGTCAGGAACTAGAAGCTGGATGGCTCACAGACCTGGAGTAGATCCAAACATGACTGACAATAATTAATAATAATAATAATAATAATAATAATAATAATAATAATAATAATGAGGAGGAGGAGGGAGAGGAGGAGGAGGAGGAGGATAAGGAGGAAGAGGGAGAGAAGGAAAAGAGGAGGAGGAGGAGGAGGAGGAGGAGGAAGTCAATGAAATGATTCCTAATAGTATTCACATATTCACCTATATTCGGATCAGTGGCTTGTCAGTAATCCTCAGAGAGGCTTCCTCCAGCAGCAGATGAGAGCAGATGTAAAGACAAACACTAGGCAGAGCTCGGTGGACACTTCAGAAGAGGGAAAGGAAGGATTGTTAAGAGCCAGAGGTATGAAGAATGCCAGAAGAACATGGACCACAGAATCAACTAAGCAGGGCTCATGGGAATTCAGAGGCTAAAGCAGAAACCATGGAGCCTGCATGGGTCCTCAGTAGGCCCTCTGCGTACCTGCTGTGGTGGCTTAGTGGCTCCAACAGTGGACATGAGGCTGACCCTTTTCCTCCTGCTGGGTTGCCTCGTCCAGACTTGGTGTGGTGAGAGTTTGTGCCTAGCCTTATTGTATGTTGTTATGCTGTGTTCAGTTGATACTCACTGGGAGGCCTGCTCTTCTCTGAAGAAAAACAGAGAACAGTGGATCTGGGGGACAGGTAAGGTGTGGGGGACTGGGAAGAGGGGAGTGATGAGGAACTGCCATTGGGATGTAATATATGAGAGGAAAATTTACAGAAAAAGAAAAAGAAAGAAAGAAAGAAAGAAAGAAAGAAAGAAAGAAAGAAAGAAAGAAAGAAAGAAAACATTTGAGGCTGTGTGACCCTGACTGTAAGACTGCCCACTGCAGCCAAGAGCCATCTGTGCCCTGAGGTCAATATATCAAACGCAATCTTATCAGAATACATTAGTAAGAATAATTTGGAAAATAAAATTTGAAAAATTCATCTAAAGCAAAATTTTTAAAGGTCACCTCTAATTTGAGACAGACATACAGCATAAAAATTGTGGGGAGGGAGTGGGGAGAATCTAGGAAGAGTTGGGGAAAGAGAAAGAATATGATCAATATGCAATATAAAAAATTAAAAAATAATAAAAGTTAAGAGGCTAGATCTAAGAGTAAATTAATAGATTTATAATTTTCTACAGCAAAACAATAAGATGTTACAAAATTAGACAGAATTGTAACAGCCAATATTTTTAGATAATTCTTCCAAAATATATAAATAAATTTGATTCCAGTAACTCAAGATTGTTAGGAAAACTGAAAAGTTTTTTATAAAGCTTACATGAAAATGCATTGAATCTGAAAGGACCTAAATAGTAATGATGAAGGCATTTGGAAGGCTTGCAGCACCTACGGAAACTCTTCAGCTGCTTTTCCTGGAATGTGACATTACTGCAAGAGAGGCAAAAGGTTGGGACAGGGGGGTCCCAGAACCACAGACATTGCTCTACAGCGAAAACCTAGCTACAGGGCAAATACAGCAACAGCAAGTGAATAGCCACAGAGAAAAAACAATACTATAGCTTGCATCCTTACCAGTACCATGCATAAATATCAATTGCAGCATAGGCCTAAATGGAAAAAAAAAATACACAAATTCTAGACAAAATACAGAAGGAAACACATACTGCATTTGAGGAAAGATTTTTAACTACAAAACAACAGTTCGACTTCTAACAAAGATTATTTGTCATTCATCAACAGTGGCTCCTAAGAGAATCAAAAACAAGACATAAATTGCAGAAACACAGTTTCAACACTGCCTTTGCTAATCCGATTTACAAAAAGACAATCACCCTTATTAAAAAAAAAAAAAAAGATAAAATAGGTCTCAGCGAGGAGTAAGGCACAGTCAATAGGTCATGATGCTTAGCATCATGGAAGCAAGTTCAAACCACTGTGAATATCCATACCATAAAGGGCTTCCTACACAGCAGTGTTGATCCTAGTGTGACTCCCCTTCTGGATTTTATGACCTCTTAAAAGCCACAAATCCAAATATCATCACCATGGAGATTAGGAGTTCCTGGGTCAGGACTGCATCTTATGCTTAGCTACAGAATTTGAGAAAGAATCAATTACACATAAACCGTGTAGACCTAAGGTCATAGTACAGTGTTCACCATAGTAAAACTAGTGTTCTACTACCAGAAGCTAAAAGGAAACTGGGCCAAAAAGGACCAATAGGAAGGTAAAGGCTCCAAGTACCCTCTCTGGGAGTCTGCACACAAACAGGCCAAATCCATCTCCACCTTGGATGTCAAGATGGGAAAGCTCTAGGGGCAGAATCGAATTCATGTAAATATTCTACTTGAGTGTGTATTATGAATAAGCAATTTTCAGGAAACAATAAGGAATGTGAATAAAACAGTCGTAGAGGTTATTTCCTTGGCACAGCTAAAGCTGATCTTTAGTAAAAGTTCTGAAATAGCATTGTCATCAGAAGGCAGTGAGGATGAGGTCAGGACAGTTGGAATGGCTTTAGTGGGATCTTCAGAGCCATAGAATTGTCACAGACCCCTCCACACTACCCTGGACTAAACTATCCAGTAGCTGATACTGCCCCACTTAATAAACAGATCACTGAGTTGTTACTATAGTATCTTTCACTTCATCTCTACATGACAAGCAGTTTCTTCACAGCCTCAGAAACTCACCTGCAGAAATAGTAGTCATAGAAAGGGAAACACAAAATAATAAACTCAACTTTTTTCTATGTTTAATGCTAAAAAAAAAAATGAAGAAAAACTATTGGAACAAAATGTGTATCAATCTGGGTCCAGAGAAAAAGAACCAATACTTAGATAAAGAGATTTGCAGGGATGTATCTCACATGACCTTGGATGCAGAGAAGCCCCCATCTTTCATCTGAAAGTGGAAGATCCCGAGAAGCCAATGAAGAGCTCTAACCCAAAGGCTTATGAGGCAGATCGAAAGCTATAAATCTGAGTGGGACTCCTAAGTTATGAGAACTGGGCGTGCTAAAGGCAGAAGACAAGGGCAGAAGACAAGTGGCCCCCTGGAAGATGTTACCTTCGAAGATAACAGATCCTTTCCTCTTCTGCATTTTGTTCTATTCGAGTTTTGGGCAGGATGGTGTGATGTCTGCCCGTGGCAAGGAAAGCATCGGGCTGTTTCCTTCAGTCCACCAGTTCAGATGCTAATCTCACATGCAGACATCCTCACAGCTAACCCAGTACTGATGCTTAGTCTGGGCACTTACCGTCCAGGAGACTCATAAACTCAGTCATTCCGGGTACCAAAGATGAGGAGGGGAAGCTGACAAAGGAAGGGAAGCAGACATGCAGGCCGCTGCAGTGAGCACTTGAGTCTGTCCCTCCCAACAGTGCTTCCTGTGGCTGTCCTCCCAGCAGGCCTTACTTAAGGAGAAGGAACAGAAATACAGAAGACAGCGAAGAAGTTCCGCTGAGAACGTGATCTCAGGACAGCATCTGTCAAGTGTGAGCAAACTTCCACTTGAGCTCCCACAGCTGATTCAGACATTTCTTAGAACATTCTCCAGCTCCATGGTAAGTTATTACAGAAATACCCTGCCCCCAAGGACCGTGAGTCCTTGGCAGATAGAAAACAAAGCAGAAAACATAGAAGCCAAAAGCCAAACAATGCCAGATACAGATGAAACTTTGTGATCACCCTTCCCTTAAGGGTAAATGTGATGGATTTTGTTGTGTTTTTGTTTTTGTTTTGATTTGATTTGATTTTTTTTTTTTACCAAATGTAAAATAACCTCAGGTACTGGGATTGCATTGACATAAAGCTAATAAATGAAAGATGGCAGGTCAGGTGGAAGAACAGCCAGTCATGGTCGTGTCAGCGCTTGCTTCCGAGCAATACACCATACACCCACAGGATGCACTGGTGCTCTGGCAGCCAGGCACAGTTAATGCTCCTAAAACTTGGTTTTTCACCTCTCACCCCCAGACACCCTTCCTGGGTGTAGTCCACAACGTTTCCACAGAAATGACTGCAGGGGGTCAACACACAGAGAATGTGTGGTAAAAAAGTCAGTGTGTGTGTGGGGGGGGAGTGAGAATGGAGCTGAGAAATGGAGCTCTCTCCCTCTGTAAGCTTTTTGTTGCATGTACACCAATCTATCTTCATTCCCAGCACAGAAGCTGCCACAGGCTTTTCCATTGCCATCAGGGATGGGAGCTAAAGTGGAACATGAGTCAGACACCAAGATGAATACACTCATTTGCTAAATCCTATAGTAAATCCGAATATTAGCTCTGTAATTAAATTGGAAGGTTTTTAATTTTTTTCAAAACCAGTAAACCAGTTAAAATTGCAGGGACACATACATACATACATACATACATACATACATACAGTAAAAAGAACTACTGAAAGGAAAAATGGGGGGGAAATTAAGATGTCACAGAGGCATTTGCCCAAAAGAAAAATAAACATATGTTCATATAAAGACTTGCAGGCAAATGTTCCACTCAATATTAATAACCCCAAACTGGTAAACTAGGATATTCATCAATTTCTGGGGGGATAAACAAAGCAATAAAATAGAATGTTATTCAACAATGACAAGGAGCATAATATTGATACATGCTAGGCTGTGTATGAAAACACTCAAAAGGAAACAAAACTTGCAACACATGTTAGGGCAAGTTCTAGTTACATGAAATGTCCGGGAGACACAAATTCTCCAAGAAAAGAAAGCAAGCATGCTATGGAGTGCTAGAAGTGGAACAAATAGACGCTGGGAGTTTAATAGATGGAAATATCACACCATTGCAAATGGTGATACTTAGTAACTGCAAGTTCAGCAGAAAACAATTATTTATTGGTAAGGATCTCAGAACCAATAGGTACAGTTTCAAGTTGCAGGATTCTACATCCATTTGTAAACAAAATATCTGGAACTGCCGGGGTCCCCTCTCATGAGTAGCTGCTGCTACTCTCGGTGAGTGATGAGTATGCTGCTACTCTCCATGAATGATGACTGCAGAAGCACTTGACGAGCTTTGCCAGGCCTGTCTTCAGGTAAGTTTTCTAACACCTGCAAGGTAGGTGCAGCAGCAGTGTTGGGCTCAGTACAGTTTCTCTCAGGCCCTGTCCTAAGGATTATTCCAAAGCCTATGCACAGAGCCAGAAGTTTATTTAAAGACAGGAACGGGACCCACCACTTTTCCCTTTCAGCCTCCAACTGAAAGGTGAGTTGGTATTCACCATACCAGTTTTCCAGCTTCACACTGAAAGTCCATTTGCAATAGATAAATACAGAGAGGAAAGCAGACATAATACTACAAGAGAGACTGAGCAATTCAACCCCAAGAACCGCATCCCTCTTCAGCCATTTCTTTCATCAACTAATTATCTCTGCTATTAATGTCATACACGCACACCCACATATAGTCACAAAAACAAGTAACAACACATGCATACAAATCCCACCTGAAGGCTGAAAATAAAGACTGGCGGTCAAGAAATCCTCCATACTCTATCTGTATTTGAATCGGGGGTGGGAGGGGCGCGGGGTGGCAAGAGTTCATGTCATAACAGGGACAGACCACCAACCAAACAGCTATATCATTTTAAATCCTCGTGTTTGAAAGAATAAATACCACTGGAAACGTTTGGCCCAACACCATCCATTTTCCAAGGCATCTATCCTACACATCTAGGATAGATGCCTTGGACAACTTTGTGTGTAGGCCCCAGTTCTGTCCCTAGAAACCTCTCCTTTCTCCTCTCAGCTCGCAGGGCTAATATTGCTGAGGGAAGCAGCTTCTACAGCCTGTGGGAAGAGCCGAGGCTCAGGTGGGGAGTGAATTCTGAGAACAGATGTTCGCTGAATCAGATATCTGGCTTCATGCAAATATTGTCAGAAATAGACAATGAGAGAGCCACAGAGGAAGTACAACCGACACATAAACCTTGTTTCTAAAACAAAATTCTAGGCCGCCCACAGACATGAAGTGAGCCTTCAGGAGTGTGAACCAGAGACAGTCTAATATGCAAACAGAGCTCTCAGCTGCAGAAACCATACCTCATTAGGGACAGCAAGAAGTTCTTCCCATTCTCAAACAGATGGGTTATGCTAGGACCAAGGCCCTTGAAACTTCACAATTTTAGAGTCAATCCTTTGGACTATGTCCTCTGGTCCATTTTCCAAATTTGGGGCACAGATACCATTTGTGAGCAATATAAGATGCTAAATTAAATCTCACAAAATATTAGATAACCATAAATAATAGTGTGTCATGCTGGCATACTATATTGCTGATTCTGCATTCCCTGAATAGTATGTAGAGTGTGTACCATTTATCTGTTTTACAGATAAACAGGATTTCAGCAAGTTAATGACTTATTCAAAGACATAAAACAAAATAGTGCAGAGCAGAAGTCAACCTCCTGACACCTAACAGGCTGCCTTTGCAAGATACCAGAAAGGGTAGTCAGGACATGGACCTTTAGCTCACTGAAGACATGAGAGAGAGAGAGAGGAGAGAGAGAGAGAGAGAGAGAGAGAGAAGCAGATATGTATATATAAATATATAGATAGATACAGAGATAGAGATTGATAGAGGTCTGTGTATATGTGTCTATCTGTCTCTGTATCTGTGTATGTGTGTAAATGTGTAGACATATGTATAAGTGTGTACACGTTCCTGTATGTGTACATGTAGAGAAGACAAAGGTCAATTTTAGGTATCAATCATTTCCCACCACTTTATTGAGACAGGGTCTCTTTTTTTATATAATTTCTTTTTTTTTTACTTATTACTCTATATCCCATTCATTGACCCTCCTGGTCATCCCCTTCCTGCCTCTTCTTCTCTGGGCGGGTGGGGCCCCTCTGGTTATCACCCCGAACATACCATGGCATTTCAATTCTCTGCAAGGCTAGGAGCTTCCTCCTATCCCATGGACAGGCAACAGCTTTTAGATAGCCCCTTCTCCAATTGTTCAGGACCCACATGAAGTTTAAGCTGCACTCCCCCTGTATATGAGTGGGAGGCCTAGGTCCAGTCTGTGTATGTTCTTTGGTTGATGGTTCCGACGTTGAGAGCACAAGGGTCCAGGTCACTTGACTCTTTTGGTCTTCCTGTGTAGTTTCTTTTTTTTTAATTTACATTTCAAATGCTATCCCTAATGTTCCCCATACACTGCCCTCGCTCCTGCTCCCCTACCCACCCACACCCACTTCTTGGCCCTGGCTTTCCCCTGTGCTGGGTCATATAAAGTTTGCAAGACCAAGGGGCCTCTCTTCCCAATGATGGCCAATTAGGCTATCTTCTGCTACATATGCAGCTAGA
>NC_034590.1:165392129-165415245 GCF_900095145.1 Mus pahari | reverse complement strand
TTTCTGTTCTCCTCTCTCTCTTTAAGGACTCCTACCTCTTTAGAAGTATTCTCCTGTTTTTCTTTAAGGACTTGTACCTCTTTAGCAGCAATCTCCTGCATTTCTTTAATAATGCCCTTCTTAAAGTCCTCTAGCAGCATCATGAGGTATGCTCTTAAATCCGATTCTTGCTTTTCGGGTGTTCAGGACTGACTGAGGTGGGAGTGCTAGGTTCTGATTATGGTGAGTCCTCTTGGTTTCTGTTAGTAAGATTCCTACATTTGCCTTTCGCCATCTGGTGATCTCTGCAGTTAGTTGTTATAATTGTCTCTGGTTGGAGCTTGTTCCTCCTGTGATTCTGTTAGCCTCTGTCAGCTGTCCTAGGAGTCCAGCTCTCTCCTGAGTCTCAGTGGTCAAATTACTCTCTTCAGGGAAGCTCTCCTCTAGCAGGGAAGGTGCACAGAGGCCTGGCATTCAGATCTGCCTCCTGGCTGAAGAAGTAGACCCAAAACAGGGCCTGTCCCAGAAGATGTGTTGCCTCTGCAGTTTATTCACTCACCTGCACAGACTAGCCACCGAGGGACCCTGGACACAATATGACACTNTCACCTGCTCTGGCAGACAGAGCCCTCACAGGTGGCCACATTTCTGGCAAGGAAGGTGCCCAAATTTATGGAGCCTCAAACAGGGTCTGTCCCAGAAGTTAGGTTGCTTCTGTCTGTCCCAAAGCTGTGTAGCTTCTGCGGTCCACACTCTCTCCAGTGCAGACTGGAGCCTAGGTGAACTGGAGCAAAGATGGCTCTCCTGCCATCTCAGGCCTTGAGACTCCTCCCGGGCGGACACCCCTTCTCGGACAGAAAAGGTGCCAGATGACTGGAGCCAGATATGGAGTCTGTCCCAGCAGCTGTGTCACTTCTGCAGGCCGCCCTCTCCCTGGCAGTGCACCAGAGTAGAGATGGCTCTCCTACTGGCTCAGGCCTTGAGATTCCTCCCGGGCGTACACCCTCCTCGGGCAGAAAAGGTGCCAGATGACTGGAGCCAGAAACAGGATCTTTCCCAGAAGCTGTGTAGCTTCTGCAGGCTGCCCTCTCCCTGGCCAAGCACTGGAGCTCTAAGATGGCTCTCTTACCAGCTCCCCTCTGGTGGGAAAGGTGCCGGATGTCTGGAGCCAGAAATGGAGTCTGACCCAGCAGCTGTGTGCCCGGTCGTGCCCCGCACCCTCTTGTGGAGTTTCTATCCCCTTTGTGGCCCACAATCCTTCCTCCTATCCTTCCATAAGAGTCCCCAGGCTCCATCCAGTGTTTGACTGTGGGTGTCTGTATCTGTCTGAGTCAGCTGCTGTGTGGAGCCTCTCAAAGGACAACATGCTCCTGTCTACTAGCATAACAGAGTTTCATTAATAGTGTTAGGGATTAGTGCTTGCCCATGGAATGGGTCTTAAGTTGGGCCAATTACTGGTTAGCCATTCCCCCAGTTTCTGCTCCTTCACCCATGGATAAAGAAAATGTGTGGGCAGTGGTGGCTCATACCTTTAATCCCAGCACTTGGGAGGCAGAAGCAGGCAGATCTCTGAGTTTGAGGCCAGCCTGGTCTACAGAGTGAGTCCCAGGACAACCAGGTCTACAAAGAGAAACCCTGTCTCAAAAAACAAAAACAAAAACAAAAACAAAAACAAAAAACAAAACAAAAACAAAAAATAAAAATTAAAAAAAAAGTGTTATCTCTACACAATGGAATACTATTCAACTATTAAAAACCAAGACATCATGAATTTTGCAGGCAAATGGATGGAACTTGAGAATATCATCCTGAGTGAGATAACCCTGTCCCAAAAGGACATGCATGGTATATACTCATTTCTAAGTAGATATTACCTACAAAATACAGGATACCCATGCTACACTCCATAGACCAACCCAAAGAAGCTAAACAAGAAAGAAGGCCCAAGCAAGAATTCTTGAATCTCACTTAGAAGGGAGAATAAAATAGTCATAAGAGGCAGATGGAGGGAAGAAACTGGGAGGAAGGGGAGATGAGGAGGGGAACAGGGGGTTCAGGATCAAGTGTGGGGTAGGACAGGAAAGATGGCTAGATGGTCTTAAAAATGAATGGAAATCTGTAACTGACAGGAGTGAGGAGGTAGGGGGCATCTGTAGGATAAGACAAGACCCAGGATGAGGAAGGCACCCGAGAACAAATGAGGGTGTGAGTCACACCTTAGCTGTGATTCACAGCATTAGGGATATGGAATTTGAAGAGACCACCTCCTGTAGCCAGGAAGGAGCTGCAGTGGAGCAATAGGGAAGCCAACCCACCCACAAAACTTTTGACCCAAATTTTTCCTGTCTAGAAGAAATTCAGGGACAGAGGATGAAGCAAAGACTGAGGGAATGGCCACCTGCCCAGTGTTGGGATTGTAGACATGTGTCAGGACACCTGGATTGTTTTTATCTTGGTAACAAGTGCTTTACCCAATAAGCCATATAAAGAATTTTTACTACAGATATAGAGGTCTCCCCCCCCCCCCCAGTTTCAGCAAGACCATTTCCATCCAACTCCAGACCTCTGAGCAAATGACACCTGCAGAAGCCAGAAGGAAGAATCAACTACAGGTCCACAGGGCAAATGGATATGAGAAGAATTTAGTATATCTGGCCCCCTGAGAGTGGTATCAGCCACTACATCTCCTGTGTATCTGAATAGGTAAGCTTGTTGTACTAATCATAATTACTCTTTATGAAAATTTCACATATTAAAGGAAGAAAAACTCAGGATGTGGGCCTTAAGCTCACTGAAGACATAAGATAGGTAGATAGATAGATAGATAGATAGATAGATAGATAGATAGATAGATAGGTGATAGATAGATAGATAGATAGATAGATAGATAGATAGATAGATGATAGATGGATAGATCGATGATAGATGGATGGATGATAGATAGATAGATAGATGATAGATAATAGATAGATAGATAGATAGATAGATAGATAGATAGATAGATAGATAATAGATGGATGGATGATAGATAATAGATAGATAGATAGATAGATAGATAGATAGATAGATAGATAGATAGATAGATAGATGATAGATGGATGGATAGATAGATAGATAATGGATGGATAGATGATAGATAAAAGATAGATAGATAGATAGATAGATAGATAGATAGATAGATAGATAGATAGATGATAGATGGGTGGGTGGATGGATGGATAGATAGATAGATAATAGATGGATGGATAGATAGATAGATAGATAGATAGATAGATAGATAGAAGATAGATGGATAGATAGATAAATAGATAGATAATAGATGGATGGATGATGATATATGGATGGATAGATAGATAGATAGATAGATAGATAGATAGATAGATAGATAGATAGATAGATAGATAGATGCCCAAAGAAAAGCAACTGGCACAATACTATACAATGTGTAAGTGTAAAAGTTGAATTTTGCTCCCAAAATTGCCATGCTGAGTTTCAGTCATAACTTTCATTTTATGTCCTAAGAAAGCAGAGTTGCTAATTCATGTCTGGTGATCTAGTCTTTGATAAAGTTATAGAGGAAACAGAGAAACAATGGCCAGGTTGGAAACATGGGTAACCAGTATCCACTCGTGTATCCTTTCCTCACAACAGCTATGGAAGTTGGAAGCCACCAGTCCTCATGGTTAGAAATACAGTCTTTTCTACATAGAGGATTGGCGTGCCTGAGACTGGACAGAGATGAGCTGTGCAATGCACTATTCCCCTGCTCCTGTTGCCCTATGTATAGGGGCTCTCAGAGCCTGGTGGGACCAGGATGCATGAGCGTTTACCAGGGAAAAGTATGTACTGTGTCAGAGGGTATGCAGGAGCCTGAGAGGACACACTTTGTTTGAAATAGAACTTGACTCAGAGAGGACAGTGTTGGTCTGAGGAACTCGGTGATTACGGAGCCCAGCATCGCCCTGCTCATGGTTAACCACAGAGCCCAGCATAGCCCTGATCATGGTTAACCACAGAACCCAGCATAGCCCTGCTCATGGTTAAGCACAGAGCCAAGCATAGCTCTGCTCATGGTTAAGTAGCTGTCTGCTCCTGTTATCCCTGTGTCCTTAGCTGCCAAGTCTGCCTTGTGTCTCCAGCCTGCCCAGTGATGTCCTGCTCTTTTGACTTAGTTGTATGGGAAAAGCAAACAGCAAAAGAACTCCCTCAAATAAACCAGATGTTTCTACAGAGCCCTGTAGCCCACTGTTCAGAACAGCCAAGACATAGAAGCAGCCACATCCCATCGATGGAGGAATGGATTTGTTTTAATGTGCTGTATGTATATACACAATGGGGTGTTATCTGGGCACAGAAAGAGTGAAATACTGGCATTTTCAGAAATGCCAATAAGCCTGAAGGACAGCATGTTGTTGAGTTAAACAAATCAAGACCAGAAAGACAAACACCACCTAATCACCTAAGAAGTTGAGCTTGCAGAAGCCGGGAATAAAAATTGATTCAGCAGAGCCTGAGGGCTGTGAGGATGTAAGGTAAAGAGACATTGCTTAACATGTGCAGGAGGTATGGCTGGCAGGAAGGGTGACTTTCAATGTTCTGTAGCACACAGTGGGAGCCCTGAGCAACAACTAACAGTGTGCTTCAAAAAAGCTACTAGGGTGAAGACTACTAAGAACGAGATGGTAAATGTTTGAGGTAAGAAATGTGCAAGCTACTCTGATGTCACTATCTGCACGTGTTGGAATATTCTAAAGGACTCCATAAATATGTGCAACATTTATGTGTCACTTAGACATGTGTATAAGCACACATGTATACACACAAACATGCATATTTATTTATATTAGAGAGAGAGAGCCCTGTTCTCGAATAAAGAAGAAATTCACACACACACACACACACACACACACACACACACACACACACACACACAGTATTTGAGGCAAATATTTCACAATAAAATGAAGTAATCCACATCACTTCAGTTGACACGAGTGTAACACACCCATGTTTTTCTACAGTGCAAAGGAGCAAACTATGCCAACATACAGCCATGGTGGTGAATCTCAGATGCCTACCACCAAATAAGGAGATGAACTGTAAAGAACTGTAGGGAAACCTCAGGGAGGTACCATGTGGACAAACAGAGGCTCAGAGACACTACTACTCTCTGGAAATTGCAAAGCTTAAATGTCAAGGACCTGTATGAGCACTTGTCTCTAAGCTAGGACAGAAGCAACTTGAGAATCCTTTGTTTGGGCTCACAGGAAATGTCTCCTGGTGGGAGCAGGGAACCCTTTATCCCATGGTCAGAAAGAAGAGAGTGACAATTGCTTTCTTTCAACTTACTTCATTTATTTTTTCCCCCCCCGGGAGCCCAGCCCATGAACCACACCACTCATTTAGGGTGAATCTTCTTGTCTCAGTTAAGCTAATCTAAATAATCTCTCAGAGACATGTCCAGAGATTTGTTTCCTTGGTGACTCTGCTTGTACTTATTTAGGAAGTCCCTTAAATACTCCAGTGCTTGCATATAAAGTGTAATAATCACAGCAGAGCAACTGGCATGTTCCTTACCGTCAAGGCGATTATTGAGATTAACCATCACAGAACCGTGTGGACAGCCTAAGAGTAAGGCAGCCCCTGGCCACGCTGCCTGCCTACCTGACCCCTGAGAAGCAGAATGAGTGAACACATAAGACAGTAGCGGCCAGCCTGGATGGGGCCTTTGCACTCTTAACCACATATTGATGCAGTTGACCGATCCAGAATTAGAAGTTGGCCTTGACTACAGGCTCTGACTTACCACAGTTAGTAACTAACACCCCAAACTCTACTGAACAAGCAGATCTCCTGTCCCATCTCATTTGAATTCAACTTCAGCACAGAAAATGGAGCAGGAAAGAGACCATTATGACAAACTGCTTAACTTATGTCAGAAATTATGAGGGGGTAATTCAACCATTTCAGACTTTGGCCATAGCCCAGTGTTCCCCCCTGCCCTTGGTCTATGTTCAAAAATCCCCCTCCGGAAGGAAATTTTGTTCTTGGCATCATTAGATTGTACCAGTCCCTAGGCTTGGCTTCAGCCCAGCACTTTCCAGACATGAGGTCCCCAAGTAGAAACCGGACCACAGCTTCTTCCAGAATTGCAAATGTTATCCAGTCATGACCACCCTTATTATACACAAGTCATGGGCCGGTGCTGAGCCAGACACTGTCTGTGGGACACAGACTCTTCACTGTAGACATCTCTTCCCTTCTATGCAGATTGCTGTCCTCCAACAAGGAAATGGTGACTGACAATAGAAAGTCCAAATCTAAAATTTCTTGTGAAGATCAAAATACAGCAATTAACAACAGTGTTTCCTGGTGGCATTGGTCCTCAGAACCGCTCAGAGCATGGCTTAAGAATCCAGACTGTTGGATTCCATCTGTAATTTTGCATCCTGCAAGTCTAAGATCTACCTCCCAGAACCTCCCATGGTGTCATTTTGATGCAAAGGCACTCAGGCTACACTTGTGAGTCTTCACAAACCATTTTTCCACAAGCAAGATGACCTCTGGCAAGCAAGTTCAGGGAAGGTCACACATCATGAACAGAAGCATGTCCAACAAATCAGAGGACCTGACACAAAGCAAGTACACAGACATCCCTCCTTCTTCATCTCCACTAACTTCAAACATTCCAGTTCCCCAGAATCATCTCTGATGAGGATGTCCTGGATATGGGAAAGGTCAGTCTCTGGGCCCACAGTTAAGAAAATATTTGCAGTAGGAACATGATGACCAGCAGAGAGGCCAAGGGGGAGCTCCAAAGGGCAGATCTGCAGTTACCAGATGCCCTGTTGGTTCCCTGCCGTGTGGAGCGCCTCTTGGGTTTTGGCTTGAAAAGAGGGAAGTCCCCAAGAGGCCCATGTAATTGTGGGAACAACTTTAAGAGTTCACTATGGGCTCTTAGTGAGGCAAAGAAGCTAAAAGAAATGCCAAAATGTTTTCTAAAAACAGCAGATACTACTTTCTAAGGCTCCATCAACTCACTGGGTCACACAATTCCAGCTCTGAGGAATTTCATTCTGTGCTCTGAGAGTTCTCTGGCAACTGTCTCATGAAAAATGGCAGGGGAAAAAAAGTGGTTTTCTTTATGAGGGCTGGCCTAACAGATCTCAACACAAAGTAAAGAAGGCAAACAAAAGTTATCAAGACAAAAATTCTTGCGAAAGTTGAAACCAGGGGATGCATGACAATCTGAAGCTTTTGCCCAGTCAACAAAATTTTTAGCATTAAATTTTGCTTATGAATGTTTTGAGAATATAGACATTTATAACCCAGCATCTGCCACCAACCAACACCATGATCAATGAGCTACAGCTTCATCAGCACAGGGACTTTGAAAATACTGTTTTCCATCTCCAAGGAACCTACCTTCATCAACCTGGGATGGGGTCATTATCTCAGTCAGCTCACAGAAGGTTGCACTCGAAGTACCCTTTAAATGCCAGGCAAAAAGCCTGTATGTAAATAGTGAAGAGAGTTATCTAAAGTGACTTAACTAGTCTATGAAGAACATAGAAATGACTTAAATTAATCTGTCCCAAATATGTCTCCACTATTAAAATATTTAAAATTTTATTTAGTAGTTGTTACTTAAATATCCTTATTAGAGACATTTAAGAAAATAAGAAATTAGAGGCTGTGAATAAGAAAGAGGGATATGACAAATATGGATGTTTAAAGGAATAAATGAAATAAATGATAAATGTTGATTAAATGATGTGTGCTAGCCTTCCAGCAGTTTCCATAAGAGCAAAAGTACAACAAAGATCTTCTTGTGAAGATCTTCTGAATCTCATATGCTAGAAGGCTGTTAAATGTCATTGCTTCTCCTCAACTGTCCCCATCCTATTCCACACTAAAATTTTCTTAAATCTATTTCACTTAACTTGAAATTTGGTTACTGTATAGAAATCCAACCACATAGCTAAACAAATAGAGGTCTTTCTCAATAAATAAAGAATCTAGAGGTAACATGGAAGCACAAATGCACAATTGAGTTTTCTAGCCCATGTGTTTTACCTGTGGTTGTTTAATAGTTGCTACCTGCTGTCATAGGCTCATGTTTCATACAGAAAGAAAATAGAGGAAGGTGCCAAGGACCAGCCTCAACTTGAAGATGGGTTCCTGGGAGAAGGGGTGTTGAAAATGACAAAAAAAAAAAAGAACTCAAAGTCAATCTCAGGGTATAAGCTTACAGCCAGTATTCTCCTTGAGACAGTTTTCCAGACAACCCTCTGCTTAAGACAGCTCTCTCTTGCTAGGGAAAAAAAAATCTAAAAACTCTCTGGATAGCTCATCTCTTGTAGACCAAAAGCCCAGTCTTTTATTTATATTATCAATTCATCATTTACCCCAGTTTCCTTTTGATTATCCAACAAAGCAGCATCTCATGATGATAGCCCCTTGATTCTTAGAAAGAGACAGCATGCACATTTTTAAACATTACAAATGAATTCAGAGATCTGCCCGGCTTTGTAAGCACAAACAATAAGCTAGCTGAGTGGGATCCTGTCCTAAGATTGCCATTCTCACCATATCTAGACCTAAACTAGCTCTGTCCCAGGCTGACCTTGAACTCAGGAATCTGCCTACCTTTATAAGCACAAACAATAAATCTAGCTGGGTGGGATCTTGCCCTGCAATCACCACTCCCTAAATCTCTTTATCCCCTTTAATATCTTTCAGACAAGCTGGCTCCCAGTGCTGCTGTCTCTGTTCTTTTAGGTTCATGAAGCCCCTCATATAATGATTATTGCATCCTTACATTTTGCAAAGTTGAAGAATTATATATTTTTGAACTCGTTTTTAGAGTTCTGTCCCTCAGCCTTAAGAGATGTCCTAAAGGTCTCATTTGCCATTTTTGCTAAGGACATAGACACACCTCTCCTTTTGCACTTGTCTCTATCTCAGATTATCATGGACTCATTAACCTTGGCAGGGAGAATATTTCCAGAATGAGGAACATGGAAATATGTACATTATCATACAAACAAGCCTTTTACCCACAGCAAACATCAACACTCATGGAGGCTGGCTCTGCTCCAGGAATGGAAACCCTTTCCCTTACATGACCATGCTATATTTGGCGAAAAGGAGTAGGGACATGTACCTCAAGACAGACAAGACTTATCCAAAAGTCTTAAGCAGTATTCAATTTATATTTCATTGGTCATATTTATATATGGGGATCTGTGCCACCCTCAGCTGCAAGAGAGTCTGGGCATGTATTTAATCAGATGAACTTTTACTTGCAGAGATGAGAGAAGTCCTTAAGTTTGTTTGCTTTATAGAGTACATTTCCTAAGAAATTTTCCTCTGATTCCATTCCTGCTCCAAAACCATTGTCTCACATGGTAGCAAGTTAAAATTCTAAAAAGAAATCAGGAACTCACAAGTCTCCTAATCAGAATCCTTCGAGGACTTGTTTCGTTCTCTACAAAGCAATGCACAATCATACAAGGTACTACATGGTTCAGCCCCTACTATTCTCTTCCCTAAGCTCCCTGTACCTCATTTACACTGATATGACTTCAGAATATAACTAGCCATTCCCCAGTCCTCTATACAGGCTATCTATCTTCTTGGACTTCTGGAAAAATGTTTCTCCTTCCACAACATTCTGAAAATCTACCGCATTCTACACCTGAATCAGAATGCTTCATCCATGACTTTCATGGCATCTTCAGACTGGCTCCAGTCCCTTGCTGTGTGACAGCAAGGCACTCAGTGTTACTTTTTTTTTTTTCATTCTTGCTACATTTATTGTGTAAATAGATGTTTGGAGCCTGTTTTCTCTCTTACATTGGGATTTGCATGAAATAATTTGCTCAGTTATTTCACATATATCATAGTCGAATCTCAGAATCTGCTAGGAAAAAAGAATATGAGATTTTTTGAAAAGTAAATGAACTCATAAAAAAATGGAAAAAGTTAAACAAGCAAGAAGTAGTTTCTGAGACACACATACCCTGTGCTATATCTGACACACATGGCCACCGCCTATTGTCTGAAGAGTCACAGTTATTCTGCCCTCAAAAGACCTTGTTTAGGTCTAGGAAGGATCTTCTAAAAGTGAAGAATAAATGGCCACAAATCAAAACAAACAAACAAACAAAAAATCAACACAAAGAACTAGACTTCTAAACATTACATGCATGAATGATTTCTGTAGCAAAGCAAAATAAATTTTAAAATATCGTTAAAATTGTAACAGAAAGGAATCTTGAATGCTCTGAATAAGAGATAATAAATTAAACTAATCACCCACTGGGGATATGTAAAACATATGTATGTAAGTGTATGTAAAATGGTTGACATATTCTTTAGTGTGCACTTATCAATAGCTCTTAATAACTTAGGATATGAGAGAGAAGCCTAAGTGCAACTCTGACTTTTTACATTTCCCAGCTCCTCTCACTAACTTGGGATATTATTCTTCTGAGCAAATTCCTCTCCACATCCTGGAAGCCTCTTACATTTAAGCGCATAGATGGTCTCCTAAACAACTGGGATGTGGGCCGAGCGGTAACATTATTAGAAGATACCCAAACCAGACGTGACTTAGGTAATATCAGTGATTTTAAAAAATATATATCAAAGTGCTTTACTTACAACAAAATTTACAGCTTCCATTATAGAGAATGAACAACTTTCTGGAGTTGTATCTACCACAGTCAAGAGCATCCCATTGCCTGCCAAGAAGCTTGGTCTCTTTATAGTCTGTTTATTGTCCAGCCCTCACGTGACTAGTGATCTCCCTATTTTCACCGTTGAGCCCCTCATCAACATTCAGATGAGCTGTTGATGAAGGTGGGGTACAGTCTTTTACATAGATCTTTTCACTTAGAATTGCACTCTTGGGCAATGTCTATAGTGGGGCTGGATAGATAGATGGCTCAGTAGTGAAGAGAAACTCTGGAATTGGAGCTGGGAAGGATCACAACACTAGTCCCAGTCCAGGAGGTCTAATGCCCTCTTCTGGCCTCTGAGGGCACCAGCCATGTCCATGCTACAGACACATACTTGCAGGTAAAGTACTCATACATACATAATAAAATAATTTTTAAAATTGTTCTAATGAAATGTCCATGCTGTTGAATGTTTAAGTAGTCTGATCTTTTAATAAATAAATAAATAAATAAATAAATAAATAGTTGTTAGTTGTTTTACTGTATGAAAGTACACAGCCGGTTTACTGATTTGCCTATTGATAGATATTTTTCATTTATACAGTCTTTCTCTCCCTTTCCTCCTCCTCTCCCCCACATTTTCTCCTTCTCCTTCTCCTTCTCCTTCTCCTTCTCCTTCTCCTTCTCCTTCTCCTTCTCCTTCTCCTTCTCCTTCTCCTTTTGCCTCTTCCCCCCTCCCTTCCCCTCTCCTTCTACCTATGTGTTATGGATGGGCCTGGTGCTGTTCTTGTGAACTAATTACCTAATGAATAGAGGAGCCAATCACTGGGTGAGTAGATGGGACTTCCAGGTTGGATGGTGGAAGAGAGGAAGCAGGAGAGAGTTAGGTCTTTTTGGAACAGGGACAGCAGAGGGGTAAGATGTAGCTGCTAAAGTTTCCCAGTATCATGGTGGATCCGCAAGGATTCACCAGCACAGACATCAGATTTTAATAAGGCTTACAAGATTAGGTTTTAGTTGTTACGCCCAGAGATTGAGCTACCATTGTTTCTGAATGAAGTTTGTGTTGTGTTTTCCTTCATGCGGTGGCTCATCTGGGTTCAAGAGAGAAAGGTATGGTGGCAAAGCATGGGTTTGCCAGAGGTGCACCACAAAGGCCTTGGGGTATTTGAAGCATGGGGTTGGCATGGTAGTGACTCACCAGTGAGAACTTAGCGAGCCGGGTGGAGATACTGTGGCATTCTGAGTTTCCATGAGATAAAAACAGGTCGGCCATTGCCCACACCAGTGCATGGCCAACCAGGTGGCTGGGACAGAGGCACAAGATAAAAACAGGTCGGCCATTGCTCACATCAGGGCATGGCCAGCCAGGCGGCTGGGACAGAGGCACAGGTGCAGGAACATGTTAGTTCTATTTTTTAAATATTTCGCACAATACCTATGCCTCTCCCTCTCTATCTCACTGCCCCTCCCTCTCTCCTTACTCCCCCCTCCCTGTTCCTCCCCTGCCCCTTTCCTCTCTCTGGTGATGTGCCTCTTACATCTTTGTTCTTACTCAAAGTTGCTTTATCTAAGTCTTTGAGTCACCAATAACTTTAGAGAAATAATTCTGCTGTTAACTATAACTGTGTTGAATAAATGGATTCGTCTGACCAAAGCAGCATATTAACAGTTAACAGCTTCAAAATGGCAGGTATATGACCATACCTGCATAGTTCCTTGGCAATTGTTTGTTTGTTTGTTTGTTTGTTTGTATGGTTTGATTTGGTTTTTGTCCTTCTATATTTCTTCTAAGTTTACCGTTTGTAGTTGTTGGCAGCCAGCTCTTAGGCATATTTCATTTTCAATTTTCCCTGGATTTGGTGATATTGCAAATAGTGTTATTTTAAATTTTCAGTATCTAGTTGTTTATTGTTAGAACAGCCTTCTTTTGGTAGCATGAATACACTCACTAGTTCTGGTAAATTCTGAGTTATAATCTTATATTTAAACACTTTAGGATTTTCTACTAAGACAGCTTTGACATAACTATTAAAAATCAACCGTTTTACATTTCCTTTCCCATATATATGACATTTTCTTGACTTAGTTTCCAGCTAGGACTAGGACAATGATGAACAGAAAAGGTCGGGGCTGATACATCTTACATTCAAAGGTAGAGAGGACAAGTTATATCTTTAATCATTAGGCATGATTTAATCATTAGGTAGAGACCCATTATCACACCTTAGTGGTGAGGCTAAATTGATCCCAAACACTGCTGAGGACCTGCTTTGAGAAATCTCAGCAAAAAAAAAAAAAAAAAAAAAAAACCTTCAAAAAACCAAGTAATAAGCAAGAAATTTTGCAGAGTGCCAGATCCAATTCCACAATAAGCTAAGATAGGTGTGGTGTTCCCTCTCATACATTTGGTAAATGCATATGATTGAGACCTTTATTTAACACAAATTGCTAAGAGCTTTTCTTTATCATCTTCAGCCTACTCTGGTACACAGCTTTGAGACAGTCATAAATTCATCGTTCAGATTTTTTGAGGTTTCTACTCTTACCACAGAAGGAGAAAATGTAAGATGCTTGAAGTTAGTTGTTCCAAGCCTGGTAAAAAGCCTAAATTGGTTAAAGAATAATAAGACCCTTGAGTAGAGGAGACCTGCAAAGAGAATGTATGTTGCACCAGACCAGGACATGGGTAAAGGACATGATCTCAAGGGCACCAGTGCCCCTCACTTAGCTCCCCCACAAAGCTGACAAGACATCTGTAGCTGGAGTGGCCTTGACATGACTCCAGGGATCTTTGCACTTGTCCTCGACTGGAAGTGAAAAGTTATGGGGACTCTGGGGACCAAAAGAGTTGAAATATAAAGGATGTCAGCAAATGAACCAACAGAGGGCTTTCCCCTTCCCTAGAAGTACCACTCAGTATCCTAGGCTCCTCAGCATCCTCAGGAAGGGGCAGGAATGACACAAATAGTTAAGGTTCTACTCTGGCAGCATGAGTGAAAGGGAAATTATATGGAAACATTGCATTATATTAAGGTGATAATGGGAAAGAAGAGAGGAAGGAAGGAAGGAGGGAGGGAGGGAGGGAGGGAGGGAGGGAGAAAGGAAGTCCACAACACAGTTTTCAGACTGCTCTTCCTGTGGCTTGTGATGTTTCCTGGCTACATTGGTGGTGAAAATCTAGAAAAGAGAAAGTTGGGTAAAGAGGCTGAACTCAAAATCTATCTTTATCTGATAAAATAATGTAAAATAATGTAAAAGATGCAGTGCTTTTTAGACACTCACTAGGCTTATTCAGGAACAATATCTAGAGATGATTGTTTGCTGTGTGGTCAACCTCATACTGAATCCAAAATGTGGCGCGTCCATCACTGACACTTCCCTTGTACAAGTTTCCTTTGGAACTTTGTAGGGAGAAACAAGAATTTGAGGTGAATCACTTCACTTCAATCCAAAGACACCATGGAGAAAAGAAGGTTTCACCGGCCCTTCGTTCACTTGACAAAATACATTAGTATTCTTTTGGTCCCTGTGACATTAACTCAATTATGAAGAGGATTAATTGGTTCAAGGGAATCCAAGGAGAGGGGGATGAAAGACCAGGAATACACCAGGACCTGAAGGAGTCCCAAGCAGACCCCAGGCCTTATTCCTCTCTGCTTCTTCAAAGTATCTCATCTTTTCTCTCTGTCTCAGACAAACCTTCTGCGTATGAGAGCATAGGTCAGCTTTCAACATTCAAATTTTATCAGTTTACTACCAAAGATGTTTTACTAATCTGTATTGCCTCAACAACAGAAATCCTGAGGAAGAAAATTAGTAGCCTAATTTGGGTCATAAATGTGCCACTGGGTCAGCAAACTACACAGAGGAACGATGATTCCTGCTAGGGAGATGGCACGTCTTGTGAGGCTGCCATGAATGAACTGCTCTAGTGGCCATTGGATGCAGACTAGAGATGCGGGTCTCAGGAGTTAGGATCAGGGATGCTGGATAGAGAAAACCATAGCAGTCCCTAGCTATAACATCTGCGAATCACACTTCACATACATGCTTTTGTGATGGGCATGTGAACTTTCTCTTGGGCTCATGTTCAAATACTTGGTCCCCATCTAGGTCACTTTTTGGAAAAGCTGTGAAACCTTCTGAGTGTAGAGACTAGCAGACTGATTAGAGTGGGTCTGAACAGTTATAAGCCAGCCCCACCTCCTGAAATCCAGGAGGCTATCCCTGAACGTATAAGCAGCAATTCTACCCCAGCCTCCCTACTTGTTGGGTTTATCGGCATGCACCACCGCATCTGGCCCCAGACCCACTTCCTATCTGAGCTCACTAAGTCACAGTTGACCATCATAATGTGGCTGGTCATGTCATACTCCTGCTACCATGACCATAAGCCAATCCCAATACTGTGCTTTCTCCACTATATCCCCTGAGCTATTATCTAAGTCAAGACCCCTTCCTTTAGTTGCTTCTGTCAAATCTATGAAAGTCACTGCAATAAGAAACTTGGGCTTTACCTCACAGTGGGTAAAATGTTCACCTTGTAAATATGAGAACCTGAGTCTGGATCCCCAGCACCCACAGAAAAAACACAGCCATGCCTCTGGGATGGGAGGAGATGGAAGCAGGAGAATCCTTGGAACTCACTGGCCACCCAGTGTAGCCAAATTGGCAAGTTTCAGATTCATTGAGAGACCCCCCCCCCCACAAAAGTGGGGATTAATAGAGGAAGAAGACTCTTGATGCTGACATCTGACCTCTGCACAGGTGCACTCATGGACATATATAGGACAGGCAGAAAAAAGAATGCACATCCTATGTAAACAGTGAACTCATCTGGTACCCATAGCCCGAAATACCTCCTAACACATGCGTACACACCCAGAAGGGAAGACAGCCAACTGCAGCAATGCAACAAACCTTCTGTTCACATCTTGGAGATTAATCAGGCCAGAGAAGAGGACCGGTCAGGAATCTTCTTGGAAGAAACCCAGCTTCCTTTTCTGTCAAGTTAAGGAAGTGGCAGGCTGTTTTCAAAGGTCCCAGCAACTCTGGTGCTCCATTTCTTCAGAAAGTCTCCTGTGAGGAATTAGACCAGACCCATCCCAGGAACCTTCCTTCTAAAGCAAGCATACTTCCAAACGCAATATCTGGCCTCTTCAAGGGGAGTGGAATATTTTTTAGGGCTTCCTCCATCAAGAGAATCACCTAATGGTGGGATTAAAAACATCTTCTAATTAAACAGCTCTCAAGAAAATTCATTTGCATATTATTTGACTTGCTTAATAAGAATGGATTAAATTACCTCTTATGGGGCTGTGGCAAATCTTTTTAATCAGAGCACCAGAGGACATTCTAAGTGCTCTGGCCACGCAAGGTGGGGGCCAAACATGACCCAGACACAGTAAGAAAAGGGGGTGAATGTGAGCTCAAAGACTGGGGAAATAAGCTTAGAGATAATTGCATAATAATCTCTCTATTCTCACTCATGCCAGTCACCTTGACAGGGGGATTACATGAATTAAGTCTGGGTTTGTTCCAGAATTCATTTTCAAAATTATAGAAATCACTGTGGTGAGCAAAGCCATTTAACCTGAACCATGAGTTTAGACATGGTAACTGACAATCATTGTTTGGAGAGTCTAGCTGCACCTCAGTGAACATTTAACAAGCTCGTACCATGCTGCGTGCTTTGTGGAGCTGATCTCCATC
Organism: Mus pahari; assembly: GCF_900095145.1. NCBI lineage: Eukaryota > Metazoa > Chordata > Mammalia > Rodentia > Muridae > Mus > Mus pahari. The sequence continues at coordinate 165,398,866 of NC_034590.1, read as the reverse complement.
ACCTTCATAGCAATCTAGCACAGACACCATCACTAGCCGCTAAGGGAACATCAGACCAGTGTGGCATAAGCTAAGGGCTCAGCTCTGCAGTCTGAATTCCAGAGCCAGGGTCCTGCTCCTTCAGAATTCCAGTTCTGTGACACTGGGGAAGCCAGTGAGCATCTTTGTCCCTTCTTTTCTTGTTTGGGAAATATGAGTGGACATAATTATATGTCCTCAAGTATCAGTGAAAAAATTAAGTTACGGATCATGAAACTGAAGTGTCTGATACAGAGCATGCTTCCCTGCAAACAGGAAGCGTTGTTGTTATTATTTCCACATCTGTATCTAGCCCACAAATGACTGAGGAATGGGTCCAAGATCCACCAGCTAGCAAAAAAGAACAAACCAGCCTGTGATCCTGTGTGCAGAGAAAGCTCATGCCCCACAGCCAAGCTGGTGATATAGATGCTGAGCTGCAGGCCACCAAGTGCAGACAGGGAAACACATTGGGTTCAGTGATCTTCTTCTCTGGATGCATGCCATTATCCCTTGCTCATGAGCATCCTGACTGGGGGGAGGGGGGATGCTCCTCAGGGAGCCTGGGACTGATGCCCGAAGTTGCAGTTGTCAGAACCGGCTTCTTTAAGAAGCCAGCTGTGGTCAGAGATAACCACGCCTGCCAAAGAGAAACTCCCCCAGCATCATGCTCCTGTCTGCATGAATGAATTCTGAAGGGCTTTGTGCTGCTACAGAAAGAGAAGGAAGATGTCGGCTCAGGGGGAAATGGGGTCTGATGGATCTCCTGCTCGGTGTGTGGTTGATGTCAGTGTGACGTGGAGGACAGCGGACAAGGCAGAACCATTTTCTCTGCCTTGGCTGGAAAATACTGGGGTATGGTGTGGCCAGGGGAGGGAAGTAAATTCCTGCAGGATGGGAGAGAACAGGGCCCTCCTGGTTTGGGGGATTGGAAATGGAGTAAATAAATAATCATCATCTCAAATTATAGTTCCCTCTGTTGGAACTTCTGTGTCTCTGTTTTCTGGTCAGAAGAACAAGAACAGAATCTGAACTGCCCTCTAGAAAACCTGTTGATGCCCCCTTAAAAATACATGATAGTAGAGCCCAGCTATTTTTCCTGGCCCTACTTGAGCCAGGGGTGAAGGAGGAATGCAGGATTGGGAACCTTCTGACTTTATCACAGAAGGGTGGCAGCATCTCTGAGTACTTTGCTCCTGTAGAAAGTTGTCCAGAGAATTCCCAGCTCTAGCCTGGAGTCAGGAGATGGCAAGAGTAGAGGCTGAGGGCGTGGAGCCCAGGGTCCCAGTGTAGATGGCCCTGGCCCTGACCTGCTTTCCCAACAGCTTTGGCCTCCCCACTCCTTGTGCACTACACTGCTGTCACTGCAAACACTCCACTCTCCACTCTCTTGTATTCTGCAGTCTCCAGGCCTGTTGCTATAGCGCCCTCCTGAATGTCAATAAACAGCAGCTGAAGCACCTGAAAAATTACATGATAAATAAATAACACCGGGAAGAGGGGCTGAAGGAATGGCTCGGTTGGTAAAATGTTTGCAGCACAAAAATGTGGACCTTAGATCAGTCCCCAGAAGTCATATTTAAAAATCAGGGCATCGTGCGACACCTCTTTCTCAAATTCCTCCTAACTAACTCCAGCTAGCATCCAGACCACGATCACAAAGAGCCCCACGTCTTTCCCTAAGCTTCTTTGCCACCATGATCCTTGAGGCTGACAGTGATATGGGGTGCACACCCCAAGTTAGCAGGTGTCATTTATAATTATACTCTGCTCTTATCTTACTTCTAACAGTAAACTGAGTGAGGTGACTTTCTCTGACAAAGTGCTCCCCTAGGAGTCCCCACAGTCCACAGATGGTTTTCCCACAGCTTCTGATCTTGAGACCATGCAAGTCTACTTGATCCACCATGATCATGGCCTCTTGTGGCCACAAGGTGGCACTGTTGGAAGCAGACCCCATGCAGTCCTGTGCTTGCCCACTGTGCTCCCGATATTGCCAGAGAGCCTGCCTCTGTGGTTCTAGGAGATCAGATAAATTTCTCCCTTGCTGCTGAGCATGGAGAGTAGCGTTGGTGGTACAGGTCCTACAGTTCAGTTCTGTGGTTATCCACACAGGATGGAGCAGGCCAGGAATGGAGCCAGAGGTAAGCCAAGACAATCACCACATGTAGTGGTGGACACTGTGAAGCTACTAGACAGTGGTTATGAAGCTAGGGGGGTGGGGTGGGGAAGAAGCATGGTGGCCAAGCTCTGGCACTGAGCATAGCACCAGAGTAGGAGTATGTGAGATCACGTGACATAACTAGCCGACTGACTCAGCCTTGCATCTAAACACACAGCAGCCAGAGACTGTAAGCCCTGAGAGCAAAGTATTGATAGCCGTTCCCCTCCTACATCAGCTTATTTGGAAATAATTATCTGAAACCACTCATAGCTCTGTAATCCCAAACACCACAAGAGGGGAGATGGGGACCCAGTGACAGAAGCAGACGAGGGAAGAATTGCTTTAAAAATCTAAGGCTATAGAAGGTTCTGAATTAGTCCTGGGCTTCCTGGAAAGAATGTGGATGGACTGTCCCCCCGTGTCCAGCACACAGCACGGCATCAGAAGGGCTGTCATCAGCCTCTCACTACTGAAAAAGTCACTTCTGAAAACCGCATTGCCATCAACCTAGAAACGCAGAGAATGACTTAAGGCTTGTGGGTTGCATTTACAATCTCAAGAAATTCTTCCACCCCATGACAGCCTCGATGAAGTGAATTCCTGTCTCCACTACACATGCAGGTGTTGGCAACTGAGACAATGGTAAGATGGGGCCCGAGGGTGGCAACTGGATCTTGAGCCATGGGTGCTCTATGACCAGGTGCTGCCTCTCTCCCCAATCATGTGAGGAGCCGGTAAGTTCTCATTCTTCATCCTCAAAGAGGCTCTTTCCCAGACTCCAGCTGTGCTTGATGCTCTTTCTAGCCTCTGAAACTCTGACACTGGAGCTCCTACTGTGTGCCAGCCACCCAGCCTGAGATCCTTCTCAAAGAAGCCCCAACTAATACTCAGATCAACTAGAGTTTGCTTAATTAAACACTGTGTGAAAATATATATTATGCATGGAGTATTTAGCATTCTGTTGTTTCCTCAGTTAATTCACGTTTATCCTAGAATGTCTCACTGTACCCACTTTACAGATGAGCAAGCCAGGGGCTCCTAGGAGATAAGCAACTTGCTCATGTTGTGGGGACTGGCAGTGGTCAGGGGTGGATTCAAACCAGTCTGATTGACCCCAGAGTATAAAGCCTTAGCTTCTGCCTCTGTCCCTCCGTCTTTTCCCATCCCTCCAGACCCATCAGAGAGGACCATGGAACAATACCCCAGGGAAATATACAATGTGAACATTTCTCAGCTCTTCCTCAGAGAATGGCACCCATGAGGGGTTTCCCAACAGCCAGCCTGGAAGGCAACTTCACTCCAATACACAGGAGCTTCTAGTGACCCTGCTCCAGGACAAATGGTCTCCTGCCTTCAGCAGCAGGAGTACATTGCAAGGTCAAGTCGGAGAACTCATCCTTAGAAATATTTATTGTTTATGAGTTGGACAAACGAAACGCTTAGGAAAGGTAATGTGGTTAGAGAATTAAATTACAGAACACTGAAAAGGTCCAGCTCTTACGAAGAGGTTTGCTGAGATAATTGGATAATGACATTCTACATCAGGCAGAGAAAAGGCTCCCAATGAAGAGGTTGCAGGATGAGCAGAATGGCCATCTGCAGAAGCAACATCATCTCTACCTTGGCTTGGTAAAAAGTGAAGCATTGGCTTATCATTTCTGAAGCATGGGATTTCAAGTTTTTCAGACCTCTAGTTTAAAAGACCACCAACCCTTTTTGAGTGTATTTGGTCCAAAAAGATAACCTCCTCCTCCCCCCCCCCCCGAAAGAATGAGGGGCTGCCACTGATGTGCTGAGAGTGCTTTGGGAAAGTCTGACTCACCCATTATCATAAGAACTTAATTCAGAATGGTAAGGAGGCTCTCCATCCTCATTCTGTTGACACAGACATTTTGGGGGTTTCTCTGGATGCAATGTTGTCCTGAGAAGGTGAATAAAGCTATACACATGCTCCTGGTGAGCTCCCACCCTCTTCTGCAGCCCTCACTGAGCGCATCTTCCATAGGATGCTGTACCCTGGGAGCCCAGGATCCTTTTCATCTACAGAGTCAAGGTTTCAGTTGCCAGTACATTCTGTCCTCCGCTGGCTGGGGACTGGATCGAGAGAGAAGGCTGTGTGTATAATTAACTTACATCTCACAGACCTCCACTCTCGGCCCTTGCTCCATTCTTCCAGAGAAAGGTAGACAAAGGGGAAAGGCTCCACAGATATTGAGTCATTGTCCTGGGGAAAAGCATGACAGAAACTCAACTCAAATCAGATTAGGAGAGAAAGGGCAGGGCCCTCCAGCAGGAAGAGCAAGGTTACGGTCCCTGGGGCACTGGTTCTTTCAGGGCCTCCGGCTCTTGTCCCTGGCTTTCTCTCATCCCTGCTGTGTATTCCTTCTGCAAGCTGAAGAGACAGATGCTGATGAAGGGCTTAGTCAACAGATAACTGTTACAAGGGAACTTGGACATTCCTTCTGCCTCCAGATATGTTACATTTTTGCAATGCGATGTTGCCATCCCTGCCATTGATTCCTCAAGAGGTAAAATGCACTCTCCTTTTTAAAACAAAAACAAAAAACAAACAAACAAACAAACAAACAAAAAACCTTGACTGGTGCTTTGACATATTTCCATTCAGGGATGGTAGAAATAAGGTTGGACATCAGATTCCTAACATAAGAGACCTTGAGTATCCATGTCTGCCCTTAGGGACTGTGTCCTCCTGAATGACATGACACAGGCTAACAATCTTAGATACATCAGTAAAGACTTTCCAGATGCCATAGCCTACCCACCCGGAACCACAACCCACAACGGCAACATGAAGAAAAACAGTTGAGGCTGGCACATGAACTGAGTGACTCAGAATTGTAACTACAATACCATGACCAAATGAAGCTACTACACCTCAGACAGCTTGTCATGCAGCGGTCGCTAACTGATACAGTCTAAAGGGCTGTCTTCAAACTCACTGTGCCTGGAGAAGCAACATGATCAATCACCCTGTGGAACAACATGTCAGAAAAAAAGAAGGGAGGAAACAAAAAGAAGAGAAACAATCTTTGCACAATAGGAAGGGTCTGTGAGGACAGACGGGTGCCCCCCGGCATGGTGAGGCATGGAGAATAAGGCAATATCAGTTTGAATTTCTCCTGTGCTCTCATGTTATCAGACCACGGAGGTCTCACGGCATTCTCTCTGTCACAGAGCTGCCCCGAGCTTGAGCTTGCTAACCCTGTAATGTCACTCTTCTGAACTGGCATCCTGTGTTCATCCTGTTAACAACAGTCCTGGGATGAAGAGAGCTGTTCCCTTTCATGTTTAAAGGTGGCCATTCCATCCGACAGAGAGTAGAAGCCAGGCCAGCCTCTCGGCCAATGGCTGTGGTCTTCCTGTGAGAATGGTTGAGATCTATCAGCCTCGTGTGCTGATAGATCCATCACCATTGGCCACACCGAGGGGTAAGCACACAGCAAGAAGGCAGGGCATTGAATCACAAACATGGGCACTCTCTTAGATTAAGGTACAAGCCTGCTGCTGAATCGAAGAGAAAAATGGTTCCAATTTAGACTGAAAATTGAAGTCCCTTCAGTTAGAGCCTCGGAAGAGAAATCCATCTGGTGATCTTGCACGATACTCCCAGGAAGCAAGGGGCACCCCTGTCCCTCCATAAAACAAGCCTCTCTAGGTCTCTCTCTCTCCTCTCTCTCTCTCTCTCTCTCTCTCTCTCTCTCTCTCTCTCTCTCTCTCTCTCTCTCTTTCTCTCTCCACAAGCACGGGACTTTGAGATTTCCAAATATACTGACTATTAATTACCAATTCATTTCCAGAGCTGAGAGTGCTTTAACACAGTGATTTCTGAATTAATACGTTAATCAAGGGTAAAGATTTAAAGTGGTTGTCATTCAAATTGATTGGCATTCTGTACAATATAAAACACAAAACTGAAAACATGGTCAGTTTCTTTTTAAATGTAAGCAGTCAGTTGTCACCTGTCCTTTATTTTTTTCCTCCTGTTTTATGTTTGTAGTTTTATCAATTTTTAAATTACACATATTATATATAACAACAAAATAATCCACCCCTTTCCTCCCTCCAATCTCTCCATGTACCACCCCTTTGCACCCTCTGGAAATCATGGCTTCTTTTGTTGTTATTGTGTGTGTATCACTTTAATGTTATTTGAATACATATGGTTTCAGGGCTAACCACTTGGTATTGAATAACCAATTAAGGAGCTCATCTCTGAGGGAGCCTTCTATTTCCCCTTCGTTCTTTAGTTGCCTGCATTTCCCCTCAGCTCTTAGTTCCTTACTTTCCTGCTTTCTTTGCTTAGGGGTGGGGCCCTATGAGACCCCCCTCCATGTTAACATGTCTATGAGACCCCCCTTTCCATGTTACCATGTCTATGAGATCCCCCTCCATGTTAACATGTCTATGAGACCCCCCTCCATGTTAACATGTCTATGAGACCCCCTCCATGTTAACATGTCTATGAGATCCCCCTCCATATTAACATGTCTATGAGACCCCCCTCCATGTTAACATGTCTATGAGATCCCCCTCC
>NC_034590.1:165388271-165391799 GCF_900095145.1 Mus pahari | reverse complement strand
CATGTCTATGAGATCCCCCTCCATATTAACATGTCTATGAGACCCCCCTCCATGTTAACATGTCTATGAGATCCCCCTCCATATTAACATGTCTAGTGGTGCTGTGCTTCTTCTGGTCTTGTTTATATAGCCAAAATACTGAGAGACATTATAGATGAAGTTTTCCTACTGTTGCTAAGAGACACAATCACACAACAGATTTCCTGACCCTCTGGCTCTCACAATCATTCTGTCCACCTCTTCTGGGATGGTTCCTGAGCTTTAGGCACCACAGTTGCAAGCTTGGGCTGGGCACTCTACAGTTAGTTGTCTTCTGCATTTTGACAGGTTGTGGTTTTCTGTTGTGTCTTACTCTCCTGCAAAGAGAACTCCCTTTATACCCACCGGTGAGTGTAGAGCTAGCCTGTCAACAGCTGTCTTTTCTTAAGAGAAAATTACCCTTATTCTGAATCTCTGTTCTAATAGCTTGTAATTTTAGGCATCTTTCCTTTTAAGAAATGATAGTAAATCACTGCTTTGTTAAAAAAAAAAAAAAAAGATCCTGAATAACAAAATTAAAATTGTCAACGCACTCAGCTCAAGTGCTTCTTTAATTGGCCTATGAAATCTACATGTCTGGGAAACAAAACTAATTCCCCCAATATCCCTTCATGATAGAACACTGCACGGTGTTCCCTCTATGACCTGAGATTTTTTTAGATGCTTCATGAAATTTTTTAGAAACTTCCACTTCATCATGTCACCCAAGAGTCTTTGTAACTAATCAAAGTGATTGATCCCAGAAAGTTCTCTATGATTTTTTGCTTGACCAAGTCCAGTGAATGGTCGGATCTTAAGGACGTCTACTGACTGAGGACCATATGTCATATGACAAGCAACTCACCATCTTTGCTGCATGGAAATGTCATAGACTTTTTAGCTTACAGTGTTTTTGTTGTTTGTTTGTGTTTTGTTTTTGTTTTGTTTTCTTTTGTTTTCCTAGTTCGGCCAAAGATTTTAAGACATGAGTCACCATAAAAATATTATTTCAAGGCTTAAGCCTCCCAGATATAAAATCATGTCAATTGGGAAAATTCTTTCTACTTCATCTATATAAGATTAACATTAGACTTCAACTCATCATCACTTAGCCTTTTGGCTAAGATCAAGTGTAGTCTTTGCCTCGTAAAAACACAAGAAAAATTCAATAACCAGTTGTAACTAGAGTAGTCAGAACAGTTCTTGGCACATAGTAATCTCTCAGATGTTCTGCAGAAACAAATTAGCTTCTGAAACAAACACCCATGACTAATAAAGCCATTGGTCCTACACTCCAAAGGAACCACGCACTGTGGACCATTATCTCGTAGGCAGGCTGACTAATGCTGTTGGCCACAGCTTTGCATCCACTCAAAAAGTAGATTAGCAAGGTCTGGTGGAGGTGGATGTAAGAACTCATCCACATGAGTAAGGAAGGACCTGCTGGGTCTTAGTGGGCAAGTTTCCCTTCGGTTGTGAATGGCAAGCGTCTATTCATTTCTTCCATTGACCACTGCTCTGGTTTGAAACCAAAATGACCCCACAGACTCATGCTTCAGTGACTGCTCCCATCTGGTAGCACTATTCAGGGAGGCTCTGGAATCTGCAAGTGCAGACTGAGTAGCTGGTAGAATTAGGTCACTGGGGATGGGCATTGAAGGCTCAACCCACAGCCATGACACTACTCTCTCTGGCCACACAGGTGGAGTGTGCCCCCTGCCCCATACTCTCTCTGCTATGATGAACAGAAACTGCTCCAAAAAACAGTGAGCCAAAACTTATCTTCCTTCTAAGTGGAATATTTGGGGTATTATTACCACAGTAATACAGAATTAACTAATAAAATTGTTATTAGAAGAGGATCATAATTACTCTAATTAGACATGACAGTGTGGTTCTTCTATCTTTGGAACTGACCCATGGCAAGAACTGCAAAGAATTTGGAAGTGTGGCTTCCTACCAAAAGCCCCACTCACTGATTCTATGGGGAATGAAGGCCAGATGCTGATCAAAGTGCAAATAGAGCAGACCATGCTGATAAGGATTAGAGATTAACCAAAGGCCAGCCATATTACAGACAACAAAGAATTTCCCTATGGCCTGCACATTGCCTGAAAGTTTGAGCAAGGTTGAATGAATTAAAAAGCAAAATAATAATAATAATAATAATAATAATAATAATAATTAATTAATTAATTTGGTGAAGGAATTTAAAGACACAGAGCAGCATGATTGTTGCTGGTTGGGTCCAGCTGGGTTTAAAGTGAGGCCTAGAGAACTTGAAAATTGTGTATGGGCAAGAAAGGAACCTGAATGCATTTAAAGTCTCATAGGAAACAAAGTTGCAGACAAACTGGCTGACATTGTTACTTGGTTTTATTTTGAGCCAGTGCCTGCTTGTTTGTTTGTGAACCATGTGCATTCCCAATGCCTGCAGAGTCCAGAAGAGGGCCTCTGAACCAGACCCCTGGAGCTGGAGATTCTGGTAGTAATGAGCTGCTGGATATGGGTTCTGGGAACCGAATCTGGTTCCTCTTGCAAGATCTGCAGTGTCCTTAACGACTGAGCCACCTCTTCTGCCTTTGGCCATCACCGTTAAAGAGATTAATGCCATTAAAAAGAAGTTGCAGGTCCCATATTTTCATTTCCTTGTAAAGACAGCTGCAATAAACATGGATGTGTAAGTGTCTCTGCAGGAGAATGTGGAGTTTTTTGAGACTATGCCCAGGAGTGACATAACTAAGTCACACGGTAGATCTATTTTTAGTGTCTAAGAATTGAAACTTCTGTTTTATTGCAGTTGATATGAATTTTATCAGAAAATTTTAAAATATTGCTTTAGAAGTAATTGGAAGCACCAAACTTACATGTATCTATGCATATAAAATTCGTATATACAAACTAAGCCTTTATCTACATCCCTAATTATTTAGAAAGCATAAAGCACTCAAATTATTAATGCACCTATATATTCATAAATTTGCACATAAAAAAAAAACTTTGAGGTCGTTAGTGATCACCAGTATAGAACCTTCTCAGGGAAATGTTTGCTACCAAGGCAATAGAATTCTCTGTGACTGGTGCTGTGTCTTACACTGCTGAAGGGAGTAGTATTTGGGCAGGTTTTAAACAATTATTCTTTGAAAATTTCACACATGCATACAATGGATTACAGTAAATCCATTATTTTTCTCCTCCCCAGCTCCCCACAGACCCTACCTCCCAGCCTTGTCTTTTCTAAATTAGAAAAAGAAAAAGAAAGACAGAATTTCAACATGGAAAAAAAAAATGAAACTAGATCTTTATCTCTTGTTCTATACAATCCCAACTCCAAATGGATCAAAGACCTCAACATAGCCCTGAAATTGTTAGGCAAAAAAGTAGGGCCAGCAGGCTCCAGGTCTGAACCGGAAGGTGAGCCATCTTGGTTCCAGTGCTCTGTCAGGGAAAGGGTGGACTAGAGAAGAGTCACAGCTTCTGGGAAGGAACCCGTGTCTGGTTCTGGTCATC
>NC_034590.1:165387051-165388260 GCF_900095145.1 Mus pahari | reverse complement strand
AAAAAAAAAAAAAAAGTAGGGAATGTCTCCAAATTACAGACACAGGTAAGGACTTCCATGATATAGCCCTGGTCCCAGAAGGAAGGAGGCCTGCACTGGACAAGTGGGGTCTTGTGAAACTAAAATCTCCTGTGCAGAAAAGGAATCCATCAAACCAGTGAGGAGGTAACCCACAGAACCAGAGAATGTCTTTGCCAGCTATTCATCTGACGGAAAAATCACATCTATCTATAATACATAAATACACTCCCTGTGGTTGTTTGAGTGTGTTTGCCCCCTCGCCGCCTCCACAACCCCCCAGGGGTGGCACTGTTAGAAGGTGTAGCCTTGTTGGAGTAGGTGTGGCCTTTTTGGAGGAAGTTCCACTGCAGGAGTGGGCTTTGAGAGAGCGTCTTCCTAGCTGCAGGAGGATGCCCGGCTTCTCCTGTTTCCCTTGGGAACAAGATGGAGAACTCTCAGCTCCTTCTCCAGTGCCATGGCTGCCTGGATGCTGCCATGTTCCCACCTTTATGATAATGGACTGAACCTCAGAACCTATAAGTTAGCCCCAATTAAATGTTGTCCTTTATAAGAGTTGCCTTGGTCATGGTGTATCTTCCACAGCAATGGAAACCCTAAGACATCCCTCAAACTAATCATTCAGAAAGTAAACAAATTATTTTAAAATGGACTAGACAAAATAAAACAACAACAAAAATACCCAACCTTACTGGTCTTCTGTGTATGTATTAAATAAATCATTAAAAAACTGTATTATTACACTGGCTTTGCTAATTTAATAACAACTACTTACTTATGATCAGTTATCTCAACAAAACTCATGTGATCATTTTGGTTCAGTGAACTGGGAAGAACACTAACATGCAACAGATATAGTTACATTTGTATTTTCTGTAAAGTCTGTTTAACCCATTAAGTTTGAGGCTCAAAACTTAAGAGGGAACTTAGGCTGCTCTTTAGGCTTAAATGCCATTTCTGATTTTAACTGTTCACTCTATGCTCTGTGTTGGAACAAGTACTAGGACATGGTTTTCTTTCCTTGAATGATGATTAAATTAAGCAATCATCTATCTTTGGAAACATACAGGTTGATTAAAGAGGGAAAAGTAAAAAATAAATAGAAGGTTAAAAAGTGGGCTAGAAAGAAACAGAAAATTCTCTAGAGAGAGAGAGAGAGAGAGAGAGAGAGAGAGAGAGAGAGAGAGAGAG
>NC_034590.1:165375553-165386686 GCF_900095145.1 Mus pahari | reverse complement strand
GGGAAGGGAAGGGAAGGGAAGGGAAGGGAAGGGAAGGGAAGGGAAGGGAAGGGAAAGAAAATTTTTTCAAAGAAAAGTACAGTAGATAGTGAACATCTTTAAAAGGAATGCTTGGACAAAGTGGTGGTAGAGGTTTAAACAAAAGGAAAGGTGTATGGAAAAGCCATATTTAAACCTCCCTTACAATACAGTTAAACACACAATTGGACGGGATAGCACATGTGATGTTTTTAAGGTAGGTTGGTTTGTTTTGTTGGTTTGTGAGTCACTCCACACTGATGTCCATTATGGGTGGACCCATTTACTCTCCCACCTGCAGAGGATAAGGTCAGTCCCTTTCCCTGTCACCTTAACTTCTGTTGTCCTTTAACTTCTTGGCAATGCTATTCTGACTGGAGTGAGCTGGGACCTCAGGATAGCTTTAATTTGCATTTCTCTGGTGGCTAGGAATGCTGAGCACTTTCAAGCGCATTTACTGGTCATTTGTGTATCTTCTGAGAAGTGTTTATTCAGCTCATTTACTGCTTGTGGATATGCAGATTTACTCATGGATAGTGATATTACTTACGGATGTGCAGTTGGGGAAGTCGGGGCGTTTACCTTTTAAAGTTATTTATATAGTGCAGATGTTAATCCCTTGTTTGAAGCAGAGCTAAGGGAGACTTTTCTGCCATTCTGTATGCTATTTATTCCCTCAGTTGATGGTTTCTTGTCCTGTGCGGAAGCTCTTTAATTTTATGTATGCCGTTTGTCAGCTCTTTGGAGTAATTCCTTGCTGCTGGGGTTCTGCTCACAAGAATCTGCCTGTATCTCCGGCCTGGACTGCTCTCCCTACCTTCCCTTCTCCCCTGAGCAGCTCAGCATTTCTAGTTCTTCATTCATCCATAAAGAAAACATGAAATTGTGAAATCTATAAGGAAGTGGATTGTCGGGAGCCAAAGAACCCCTGAGTGTATAAAGGGCGGGTGGAGTCCGGGGTGACACACATTGACATGAGCACGGCCATGTCAAGGACCCAGTGTCCCTCACAGGAATGGCAAAGCCTTCCTCCATCTGGGTCAGGCTCAGAAGAAGGCAAAGCCCTTTTGTCCGAGTACACAAGGCGATGATGTGTGAATGTCTGAGTGCTTACAAACAATTGACCTGCTTATGCAAAAGCCAGCAGCCAAAGCCCCCTCCTCCTAGATGCCTACAGCCTGAGACTGCAGCCTGCAGAGACTTTCTACAACTCCTCTCCCAGACACTGTGCACAATACAGGCACCAAGGCTCTTCTGGTTTGTTACATTGTTGCTACTGCTGCATCAGAGTTAGTGCAGCCCACACCATTCCAGTATTTCTGTAAGTGTGTCTTTCTGTCGGTCTTTTCTTCATCCCCTCATCAACCCAGTCAAGTTTCCAGGACTAAGCTGTGTAAGATGTGACTGTGGATGGAACTGGAAAATATTATATTAAATGAAGAATCCCAGGCTCAAGAGACAAACACGGAGTGTTCTCAATCATGTGTGAATTCGACCTTCTAAAGGATATGTATGAGATGTGTGTGTGTGCTGGACATGAAATCCCCTACTAAGGCGATAAAGAATTAGACGTGGCTGCCGCCCCAAGGGAGTGGAATGAGGAAGCACCAACGTCATCTCCATCAGAGGACACTGGTCTCATTCTAGCCTTGGCCAAAAAAGAAAAGGACGATTTCCATAAGAAGTTCACATCCCTCTTTTAAGGACACTCAGACATAACTTCTTTCTCCATTCTCCCTCTTGGCACCACAGACAGTGATCCACTGTTGGCAGGAGGACTTTTTCTCCTGGGGGAGCATCAATCATAGGGTATCATGGGACCGCCTCTGCCTGACAGTATTTATTACAGCAGTAACTGTCAGTGCCCAAGCTTGTATGGGTTTGTTTATTCCTACTCTGGCCACACTGAGAGAACAGGGTCGCTCACTATCCTGCTGCTTCTGTGGGGTTTCCCCCCCCAGATAGAAAGACAAGTGTGCATTCAGCTTTGTAAAGAAAGGGTCTGTGCAGCTTGTATAACTTGAAAAGGGATCAAAGAAGTGACCGCACTAGGCAGTCAGGTACAGAGCTAAACAAAGAATTCTCAACTGAGGAATACCGAATAGCCGAGAAACACCTGAAAAAGTGTTCAACATCCTTAGTTATCAGGAAAATGCAAATCAAAACAACCCTGAGATTCCATCTCACGCCAGTCAGAATGGCTAAGATTAAAACTTCAGGTGACAGCAGATGCTGGCGAGGTTGTGGAGAAAGAGGAACACTCCTCCATTGCTGGTGGGATTGCAACCTTGTACAACCACTCTGGAAATCAGTCTGGCGGTTCCTCAGAAAATTGGACATAGTATTACGGGAGGACCCAGCAATACCTCTTCTGGGCATATACCCAGAAGATCTTCCAACTGGTAATAAGGACACATGTTCCACTATGTTCATAGCAGCCTTATTTATAATAGCCAGAGGCTGGAAAGAACCCAGATGTCCCTCAATAGAGGAATGGATACAGAAAATGTGGTACATTTACACAATGGAGTACTACTCAGCTATTAAAAACAATGAATTTATGAAATTCTTGGGCAAATGGATGTATCTGGAGGATATCATCCTTAGTGAGGTAACCCAATCACAAAAGAAGTCACTAGATATGCACTCACTGATAAGTGGATATTAGCACAGAAACTTAGAATATCCAAGATACATTTTTCAAAACACAAGAAAACCAAGAAGGAAGACCATCGTGTGGATACTTCATTCCTCCTTAGAATAAGGAACAAAATACCCATGAAAGGATATAAGTACAGAGACAAAATTTAGAGCTAAGATGAAAGGATGGACTATCCAGAGACTACCCCATCTGGGAATCCATCCCATCATCAGCCATCAAACCCAGATACTATTGCACATGCCAGCAAGATTCTGCTGAAGGGACCGTGATATAGCAGTCTCTTGTGAGGCTATGCCAGCGCCTAGCAAACACAGAAGTGGATGCTCACAGTCAGCTATTGGATGGAACACAGGGCTCCCAATGGAGGAGCTAGAGAAAGTACCCAAGGAGCTGAAGGGGGATGCAACCCTGTAGGTGGAACAACAATATGAACTAACCAGTACCCACTGAGCTCATGTCTCTAGCTGCATATGTAGCAGAAGATGGCCTATTTGGCCATCATTCGGAAGAGAGGTCCCTTGGTGTTGCAAACTTTATATGACCCAGCACAGGGGAAGGCCAGGGCCAAGAAGTGGGAGTGGGTGGGTAGGGGAGCAGGGGCGGGGGTAGGGTATAGGGAACTTTGGGGATAGCATTTGAAATGTAAATAAAGAAAATAATAATAAATAATTTTTTTTAAAAAAGAATGCGTTTCAGAAACAAAAGGAAGCTGTGTTGCCTGTCTGTTCACTTGCTTGCTTTTCCATCTTGTCGACTCCAAACATTCAAAACCAAGAAATGCTAATACCACACTTAGAAAAATCATGGCAGACTTTGAATATTTATTTACCTTTCAAAAATGATCATGCAGTAAAGGGACAACCTCTTAGTATAGATAAATATGCTCTTCCAAGCTCTTGAGAGATAGCTTGAAAATAGCATTTGAGAACATGCAGCCATAACATTAGAGTCTGGACTTTAGGTCCCACGTGAAAGCCTGGTCCTTCTGGACATAGACATGGAGAAGCGTGAGTCATGTCAAACCAGCAAAAAGATGGAGCCTGCTTGGGGAAGGAAAGAGTACACAGCCGTCCAGGATTTCCCTGGCCTGCAGGGAAGCCTGAGTCTGCACCAGGAACCTACTCAAGCTGCATGTCCACATTTCTGGGAAGACAGACGGACTTCTCATTGCCCAGAGAAGACTCAAAGAAACCAGGGAGAGTAGCAAGAAAACTTTGCATTTTCTAGGGACACACTGGCTCTGGGCATCAGAAGGACAAGTTAGGATCCCAACAATGGCATGGAGTCCATGAAAAATGGCAGAGACTCTCCCTTGATTAAAGGGAGGCAGACTGTGGGACTGAGCTCCACAGGAGGACTGTGTAAGTCAGGGATGCCACTGCCCATGCAGCGAGGGATGAATAAAAAGGCAGATCATGAGATCGAGGTGGGGGTCTTGGGAGGGGTTCATAGTTACAGAGTGAACCCGGAACATGGTACAGGACATACCGTGTAATGCTTCTTTGACAATTCAGAACAGCCCAGGACCTGCCCTAGAGATGGAGGACTGTCAGACACCAGGCTTAGCCTTTGAAGTGACACAGAGACCAACCACAGCATATAGGATCCTCTGAAGGAAGGTCATTGTTCTCTAAATGAGAAGAGAGGGGGCATCTGAGAGCCAGAGTTCATTCAGAACTCTGAGGGGTAAAGGGCCTTAACCAATCTCTACATCACCTGAGTCCACCTGCCCTGCTGAGAATGCCAACCTGTATTTCCTTTCCCCATACCCATCTTCTGTCTCTCTCTTACCTCCTTTCTTCTACTGACTGTACCTAAATCCAGAGGAGCTAGGATTGACGGAGAGCCGGTAGGTTCATGATCATCTCAGTGAAGGAATCCTCCCTTCCATTCAGCATCTACTCCTCTGCAGACCACCCCATACTCCAACCTAGCCCCAGGAAGGACCAGTATCACTGAGGCAGTCCAGGAGGGAGGTCCTTACCCATCATCACTTCTCCCAAGTCAACCTTCCAGCTAAAGAAATAGAGCCCACATAAAGATCTATTTAAAGTGTCTCTTATTCTGACCTGCCTTGGCTATGCAGTTGTCTCCCACACCCCACACAGAGAATCATGGCCCCCAACACCCCACTGGCTAAGCTCTATAAAAGTAGCACAGGAATTGGAACCTGACCCTCCTCCTCGATAAAGACTTCCAAGAAAGAACCAATTTAAAGGAACCATGAAACCCTGTCCTGCCAGGGCTTAAAGTCAACGTGTATAGGAAAATAGTCTTCAAGAGCCATCTGTCAATCGTTCCATTCAGTAAAGGCTAAGTGAGCTTCCATGAAGTGCTTTGGTTTCCTTTCCAACTTCTGGGTCAGAATAACTGACCAAAACAATTTAATAAAGAAAATTACTTTCTTCACTTCACTCTGGAACCATAGCCATGGAATGGCGCCACACAGAGTTACGGAAGGTCTTCCCACCTCAACTAACTAATCTAGAAACTCCCTCAGACACTTCCAAAATAAGTTTCCTGGGTGTTTTGGAGACACTTTGAAATATTAACTATCCCAATGTTTGAGGTATTTAGGGGTTTCACAGCAGAAGTTTCTGGAATTACTAAGTGACTGATGGGAATCCCGAGTCCAGAAACATGTTTTCTTTTTATATAAATCTTTCATTTATTATCCCTGGATGCCAATTGATCTCTCCACCTACAAAACACAATTCAAACAAATAAATAAACCAAGCTTAAGAAGATTTTTAAAACATTTTTATCAGGTAACTTAAAGATCAACCCTCTTCATTAAGGCAAAATGCTACTTCGAGGGCTGGTGCAGAATAAGCAGTTTCAAATAAATACTGAACAAGTCAATTGAATAGAACCAACTTAGCGATGCACATTTGTCAAACCAAATGTCTCCTCAAGGACAAGCTATCCCATCAGATAATTGAAAATCCAATCCTACAGGAATAGCAAAGAAGGCAGTATTCGGAAACACCTCTACAGAGAAGAAATTATAGAAGGGAGATTGTACAGGACCATGAAGCAGACACTAGAATGTACTTCTATCTGCCAAATTCCTGTTCTCCCAGGCTGTGACGGAGGAGGGTGCCACTACAAAGAGAGATACTGTCATCAAGGAAAACAGAAGAGCCAGTGATACTGCATTTTTAAAGCTCCGTGGATCCAACTTCTTCCATTGACAAGGCAACCAACTACCTCAACAGAAGTGAGCTGCACTTGACACAGAATTACTGATGCAAATATCCAGGAGAAAGACCCGAGTGTCATTGATAGAAAGTACCCAGAGCCCTTTTGGAATGAGAGTGTGAGTACCCTGTGCCCATCAGCATCCTAGACACTGAACACTGATCACCTGCCTGGTGTGAATGAAGCTTGCCAAGTTCAGATTCTTGACCATATTGAAGACTCATTGTAAAGCTCTAATTGGCTAGAATCGTAGTAGTGGCAGTGGGCACACCTAGCACCAGTGAAGGCTTGGGTTTGAGTCTTAGTAGAGCTGGAGATCAAGAACAACTAGAGATATAGCCAATACATGTAACTCATAATGATGGAACAGGAACAGTGAGCTTAGATAAAGAGAAGGGGAACTAAAGGCCACATTGTAGTCAAGCAGTCTTGTACCCCCGCCGGCCAGTGTTGCTAGTTCCCTACTGAGGCTTCCTCCTTTTCTTTAGGAGTGACTCTCCAGAGCTGTCCTCTGAGCAAGCCTCCCTTTACCATTAAGGAAGCTTTTGTCTTGAAACTGGGTGGTTCCCTGCCTGCCTCGTGCACATAGAACATGGGAAATCTGCAATCTTCATTCCATTTTGTATTTCTGCTTTCTCATTCAACCCAATCTGCTATAATTCCTTTTTTTTTAAATAGTGTGTGTGTCTCTTAGAACACATTTTAAATCTACTCCATAACAAAAAAAAAATACACTCAAAAATTTCATCAAAATAAAAACTTCTCTTTCTTCAGCTCCTTATAAGACCACTGAAGGATAAAACTGTTCATGTTCTCAGTGTGAGCTAAGGGTGCAGCGGTGGCACTCATGTCTTGGCAGTAACCAACAGCTCTCTAATTGCTCGTAAGGCACACTCAACAAGAGGGAATGCCTGATGCTAGGAACAGCCAACTACCTGGGTCTGCCACTTGACTAAACCAGCATAGTGCCTAACTAAACTGTAATATGTATCCTCATACTCATAAATAGCTGTAGTTCTCACCCCTCCACCGAGAGAATGCCTCTTTAGAACAGACAGAGAGCATTTCAAAAAAGGACAATGGATCAAGACACAGAGTTGTGAAGCCCAGGTCCAACTGATTCATCCTAATTCTGAAGATCAAGGAACATTTAGAAATGGGATAGAAAAAATTTCTGAGCAAGAGGAATAGGAAGTCTGCTGTGAGCTTTCATCTTCTAGAAATGTCAGAGAGTCTACAGCCATAAAGTCTAATCAAAGTGCCTTCCCAAACACCATCTGAACAAGGACAATGCCAATAGGCATGTCAACACAGAAGAAGAAAAGCCCACCCAACCATAAACAAAGAGGTGCAAGCAACTAAGAGATGCTAAGAAGAGGAGAAAGAGTCTTCCTCGGGGAAAAGTTCTCAGTTGGTTTTCTGCTGCCAAGTGGTCATCCTTGAAATAATATACAGACTGAGCAGGGTGTGTTTATACATTTAGGAACTCAAGAAAAAGAGGCTGTGAATTTGAATGAGAGCAAGTACACACACACACACACACACACACACACACACACACACACACGGAAGAGGAGAAAAATACTTTGAAAAATTAAACAGATTCTGGAGTGGGGTGGAGAGATGGCTCGGTGATTAAGGGTGAATATTGCTCTCCCAGAGGCCCCAGGGTCAGTTCCCAGCACCCATACCCGGTGACTCACAGCTGCCTACATCTCCTGCTCCAGGGGATCTCACCTCTCTGTACTTCATGGGTACCTGTACTCTTGTGCACATACCCCCACACCACACCACACAAACACTTGTACACACACAAAGGCACACACACACACATACACACAAAATCAAGAATAAATTAAAACAAGATTTTGGGGGTCTTTGAAGCACATTCTTTGGAACCTGAGAAGATTTTTTTCTCCTTGAAAATATTTATGGAGCAACATCAGAACCCAATCTGAGGTCTTAGTAAAAGGAAGTGTGTGGTACCTCCTTTGTATCCATTTTCCTGACGATAATTTGTGTTAAACTTTTCCCATGGGGCTCCTTCAAATCTAAGAATGTTTGGCTTCTGAAAGTCTATCCAGGTGGCTCTTGCTCCATATACAACTCAAAATACTAAATAATTCACTCTCCCATGCGTCTTTCTCCACCTACATTTGATTGCAAGTGAAGAAGAAGCCAAGAGGTCTTTTTGAGGCTGATTGGAATTGTCCTTGGTTGTACTGTTGATCCCACAGCTCAATTTCCACATCACCACAGGACACGGAATGGGCCAAGTTCCCAGCATTATAACGCAAAGCCTTCCTACTGTCCCTCTTTTCTGTTGAGCTCTCTCCATCCTCTTTAGGCTCTGTGTGGCACCTAAAGTCAACTATCTCTTCCATAAATTGCTTTTGGTTGTGGCATGTTATCACAGCAACAAAGTAACAAATCATGGGAGAGTCACCACTGGAAACATTGTTGACCCTTCTTTGTTGCATAGTCACAAAGTCCTTAGCTAAAATGAGTCATAAGACTAGGGAAGCTGGGTAGAACAGCTGACTTAGAAAACTCAGTTTTGAGAAGGCTCCTTCCCATACACTGCAGTATCTACTGGGCTGGGATAGTGAAAAGTAGCCTGGAAGAAACCTGGCATTTCTCACAAGATAACCTCAGAGCTACCAGACCTCAGCATTCCAAGGATTCTAGGAACGAGAATTTCCAGAAGCCTAGAATCTTTTATGAACTAGCTTTAGGAGCCTCCTAGCTTCACTTTCATGCATTCTATTGTTAGCACAAACACAAGTATGCAGAGATTTGAGAAGGAACACAGACCTCTACTCTCAATGGAGACACATTGAAGAAGGAGAGGTCACGCAGTCGCAGCACTCATTGTCAGAGTCATCAGCTGAAGTTGCTGGGATAAAGAGACTTCTTGAATAGTTTATGAAATGTGGAGAGTTCATTGTCAGTCATCTGAGGAGATAGGAGAGGAAACCTGAAGACTCAAAGGTCAACACAAATCTTCATCTCATAGACACGGACGTCACAAAGGGGAAAATCACATAGGAAGATAGGGTTTCCAGGAAACAAAAGCTATTTCCTAAAAAAGGTGCACCATTCAGGAAAATAGCAGGGCTGAGGTGAAAGGAAAGCTGCAACTGAGTGAGATCTGAGATCACACCATAAGTAGATAGATAAATAGATAGATAGATAGATAGATAGATAGATAGATAGATAGATAGATAGATAGATAGATAGATAGATAGATGATAGATAGACAGACGCAAGCCTTTTAGCTGTTTGTGTGTAAGGCTCTACACAGAGAAAAGTTTGTCCTACCAATACTAGAGAAACAAAACATTTTCTAATATGTTAAGTGATTAATTGAAAGAAATACCCTCCCTTCCCTCTGGAAATGGATGGAACATTCCCTCTGGTCAATGTTTCGTTGACTGACACCTGTTCATTAGTTAAATAGTTGGTTGCATTGCTGTGATAAAACACCGGACAGAAACAATCCAAGGGAAGATGGATTGCTGTGTCTCAGGACCTCTGTCTACCATGGCAGGGGGGATGTATCAGAGTTCACAAGCAGAGGAGACTCCTCAAACCACTGTGGTCCAATAGAGTCAAGAAGCTAAAACTAGAGGCTTAGAGTCTAACTGTCCAAAGCCCAACCTAATTACCTAGTTCTTCCAAGGAGACTTTACATCCTAGAGTCTCCCAAATTCCCCAAGTAGTTCGACCAGTTAAAGGATGTGTCTCCAGAATACGCGCCTCAGAAGGTCTTTTTTAACACAGCACCTCTGCTACAAGCACTGCATTGGGAATTGAGTAGCCTGTGTCCTAATACCTCTCATTAGAGATGGGTGAGAAGAAGGAGTGAGTTATCTAAGGTGAGACACAGACTTCCTCACACCAATGGCCCACAGAACCCAGTATTCCTTGAATAACTCATCTATCTACCACCTAGACCCCAAGGGAAGGCTCCCAGATCATATACACATACATTCTTCAGTCAGCTAACAGGATTTTCCACTATAATATATCTTAAGCCATGCATACATTTACCTCTTTACAATATATCATTCATAAAGCTGCATATATCACAAAACAATGTATTACATTATATTTTCAGGAGCATGGTGAACTTCAAAAATATTTCCACTGGACCGAGGGGACAAATGATCTGAAATGTGGTACTATATGTTAGAAAGTCAGAATCATTTTTATTCTCTCATTATTATGTAAATATATCAACCATCATCTCTCATACCCTGCACAGAGTGGGGAATGATAGATGGAAAAGATCTGCAGTGTGAACTCAAGTATCTGCAGAGCAAATATGCTCTAATTTTATATGCTCTAATATATAATATATATTATATATAATATATGCTCTAATAAGAAATGTAAAAGGAGAAAAAGGTGGAACCTTTAGAAATGACATTTACAAAGAAATTAATTGCCAACATTCTGGGGGCAGACTTCTGCTTTTGCCCATTCTCATTTTTATGCAGTAAAAACTTACTGTTTAAAGATACACCAAAAAAATCCCTGACTAACAGGGTTTTCTCCCTCATGTTTAAAGCCACAGAAGGAATGGAGGCAAAACACGCATGAGCAGCAACTGACTCCCAGGAGCCCACAGTGTGGCCAGACAGAGTTGTCAAAGTCACAGCTAGCTGGCACTGCGCTTCGGTTTTCTAATGCGGGTTTCTGGTAAACACTACCCTTATGACAAAACCCATGTGTAAAAGTAGTTTTTTGTTCTCCTGTAGTAATTGTAGTCTCTGAGGCTTACTGCCACCATCTGCCAACCTAGGCCTAGTCCTGGAAGCTTCTAGTCTCTGTGCAATCTTATATAAACCTAGAATGTTGTCCGTCTTTAAGACTGACTGCTGAATAAACTCAAACTTTCTGGTTCTTTCTGAACTCTGGCTGGATGGTTCAACTCAGCTGTTCTGGTTCAAACGCTTCTCCAAGCTGACTGATTCAATCTGGCTTCTCTCAACTTCTCATGAACTACTCTTCTTGGCTTCATACTAATTTTGGCAATCTGTTCTAATCTTCTGGCTCCTTATTATCTGGCTCATTCTGTCTTCACCTGTGTCTAGCTTGTTCTTTGTCTGCAACCTGTCTCCGTACAACTATCCCAGTAAAACTCTTTTTCTCTGCACTGCTCTCTCTTTAGTTCTCTCTCTCTTTCTCTCTCTCTCTCTCTCTCTCTCTCTCTCTCTCTCTCTCTCTCTCTCTCTCTCTCTCTCTCT
>NC_034590.1:165350857-165375548 GCF_900095145.1 Mus pahari | reverse complement strand
CTCTCTCTCTCCCTCTCTCTCTCTCTCTTAAGTAGCCTCTTTTTCTGATCTATTCTCATGACAGTTGGGCCTATCCTGTTCTGTCAAATCTTTCTTTGATTCATCACTCAGATAGACATCATTTTCAAACATGGGTGCTTCCTTCTACAAACTAACTTTACCTTCATTGTTTGGTATTAAAGGCATGTACTAAGGGCATGTCTGTATTCCAGCCAGAGGAACTAAAGGTACGTACTAAGGGTTGAGCCACACCACAACTAGAAACAGTTTTGTTCAATAAATACCTCAATCTCAGGGAACACCATGTGACTGAATATTCTACAGCGCCCACGCGCTACCTTTCAACAGCTTTACTAGCATAGGAATTATAGAATTCTAATGCTCTAGAAAAGCAGATCTACAGCCATCTCAACCAAGAGCCTCCACATTCTACCCCGATATCTACAGCTAAAACAGGAGTACTATGTTTTTAGATTCATAAGCCAATGCTTACTGTCTTTCCTGATAACTGCCTTAGGATCATGGTCGACATGTTGCTTTCTGGCCCAAGTTTTAAAAAGTCACTTCTGAGTTGGTTCATGGCTGATGATACATTGCATCCCAAAGTAATATCAGTGGTCTTTGCAGACATGGCACCAACACTGAAGCTCAGGAACATATAAGATACGGAGTCCTGAGACTGGTAAAGTTGATTCTGTTGGTCACTGGGTAAGTGACTACGCTATTCAGCTTTCTTCTCTCTCTAAAATGTGTATCAAGGCATCCTCTAGCTCATAAGGGCAAAGGGACTCATGACCCCATTGGTCCAAAGACCAAGAAAATTCTAAATGTGTCATAATGGACATTTTTTTCAGGAGGACCACTGAAGTAGAACACCAAACAAATTACAGCTATATTCCATTCTAAGGTCAAATAAGTAATAATTTTTAAAATGAATTTCTTATAATTTGGCCTTTAAGTTCTGGTTACAAGTCATTTTATAATTGGCTGTGGTTTCTTAATGATTATTATACATATGTGGGACTTCTTGGGAAGTGAGAGAGAAATCTAGCCTACAAATTGTTTTCAAATATAATGAGATTTTTACGAAGACTGGACCTAATAGTGAATGGTGTCAGCCTGATATGTTTGGTTCACGACTCTGATTTTGCACTTTTCTACTCATATCTCAGAACCAACCCAGTTGTTCAGGGTTTGCACACTTCTGTCAATGTCAGAAAAACATTTCATCCCCAGGTACTACACTTAGCAAGACTAGTGGATAAGCTACTAGATGTCCCAGAAGTGGCCCCAAAGATGCAGCAGAACTTTGCTCCATGGGGATTTCAGACTTCACCCACACCGGCTGAACTGAAATTTCTGGCTCTGTACCCAGAATTTCATATTTTTAATATGTTTTTTCAGATCTCCAGGAGATGGTTTGCATACCAACATCAGGAACCAATGATCTGAGCTCCACAAACAGAGAAGCTGGGTGGGGGGAGATGAAAAGATGTTCATGGGAATCTTGGGTACCAGTCTCATCCTAAAATCCTAACCACAGGGCAAGGGGGCATAGGGCAACTTCCATCCCTCGATGGAATATGGATTTCATTTTTGTAGAGATAGCATAAGCCATCTCTATGCTGTGCTCTGCTCCCAGATGAGCTGCGTTCTTTTTTTTTTTTTTCAACTGGGAATGAATAATTTATAATTCCATTGTGTTAAAAACCAAAATAATAAGCCTGTCTGTTGAAGCAGTGCTGAGGCCCAAGTTCTGAGGACACACTCATAAATCCTTAAGTGCTTTTCTACCCAGCTGAAGACTATTTATGAAGTGGATCTGGAGAAGCACTGAGCAGAGGGGTGAGCTGAAGAATATTTGTACCAGAATTTTTCAACACTTGGGAGAATGCAGAGTCCTGGGCACTGCTTCCAAACTATTTTGAAAACCAAAGTTTGAATGAGTGGAGACTGCAAGGAAGCACTTTTAATAAGAGCCCCACCAACTCCAGGATAGGTACAAACATGAGGATTTCAGACTTGAGGGTTGACAGACACCTCTGCTTTCTATGCACCTTAGCTGAGCCCTGAACTTGGATCTCCACCCTAAGGCATCACCCATCTGCACTGGAAACCAAACCTATTCTCCAGGCTACAAACATAACCAATGAGGGAAAGCTGTTCATGCTCCCCTCCAGAAAGTTCTGAAGGCACAGCTAATCTTGTATAGATGGCTTATGATGATGGCTAATATCGTCGTCAGCAGCTTGATAGGATCCAGAATCAGTCACACAGGACACAGCCTCTAGGACTACTTGTGAGGAATTATCTTGCTTGGGTTAACTGAGGTGGGAAGATCCACAGCAGCTACAGGCAGTATCCTGTCATAGACTATAGTCCTACATTGAAGAAAAGGAAGAAAGGATGCTGAAATTACTAATGTTCATTTCCATATCCTGACTGCAGATGCAACGAAACAGCTGCTCAGACTCCTGTGACCTTGACCTCTCCTTCATAACAGACTGTATTCTCAAACTGTGAGCCAAAATAAACCTTGCTTTCCCTTACGGAATTTTTTCCATGTTATTTTATCACAGAGACAAAAGTAAGTAATATGCTGGGAGCAAGAGGGTGCTCAACTACCCTATAGAACATCACACTCCGTTCCCAAGAAACACTTCCAGATCCTCCCAAGTGTCAGGTCACCATACTCAGACTGCCTAGAGTGTGGTTGCTCACCAAGTTCACTTTGTCTTCTTTGTCTTGGGTCACTTCTGTGAGTGAAACCATTTTTGCCTCATTGGTCAAGAATTGACTCCTCTATCATGAGCCACCAGAAAATTGCCCTGAGAGAATGTTAACCTTCCAAGGAGGGTGCTTGAGGGACCCAGGACTTGATTTCTTTTGAAAGATGGCATACTATCTTTGTAGGACAGGGGAACAATGGTCCTACTCTTCTTCACAGAAACCTCTGACACTGTGAACTAACATAATGTGGGCTGGGCTTTGTCAGTTTTACCCATTTTAAAGATAAACTAAATGCTTATCCACAAATGAACACTCCCAACACGCCTCTGCTTTTATTTTTAATTATTCGACAGTAAGTACAATTTCTGCTCGAAAGACCAGGAGATGAAGATAAAGCCCTAGGCACACCCAAGTCTAAAAGAAACAAAGAAACCCGCACCATCCTCCTCCATCAGGACTCACCCCAGCAAACTGAGGGTTCTGTCCTCCTGAGGTTGAACCATACTCAGCTCCTAGGTTAGATATCTTAAGTAGTGCTTCTTGAATCCGTTTTTTTTTTTTTCTATCCTGATGAGCTGTAATATGCAGAACAATATCCAAAGAGAGTATGCTTCCCTCTTCCTTCTTGGAAAGATTGTTAGCACTTAGTATGACCATCTCATTTGCTACCTGGTCCTACCTTACTTTAACTATCAACTTGTCAGAGCTTAAATATGCTTGAGAAGGGAATCTCAATTGAAGGATTCCTCAGGTCACACTGACCTGTGATATGTCTGTGGAGCATTGCCTTGATTATTAATTGATATAGGAGGGCCCAGCCCACAGTGGGCAACACCATTCCCTGGGCAGCTGGTCCTGGACTGTATAAGAAAGCTAGCTGAGCATGTGTCTGTGAGTGAGCTACCTGTATGGTTTCTGCATTCAAATTTCTGCTTCAGTTCTTGGCCCATTTTCATCAGTGACAGATTATTACCTGTATACTAAAATAAACAATTCTTCCCTTAAATTTCTATTGCTCATGATATCTGTCACAGCAACAGAATAAAACTAAAATACATCTCCCCTGGGGGACTTTGCATGTTTTCACTATAGTTTATCCATCCTCTTCTACAAAGTTCAAACGAAGCCACCAACTACAGAGGGTAGTGGCAGAGCAACAGGGTAGAGATTGACTCAGGGATACTATTTCTGAGTCCTAGCTTACTTTAACTATCAACGTGTAGCTTTAATATGCTTGAGAAGGGAATCTCAATTGAAGGATTGCTCAAGTCACATTGACCTGTGACATGTCTGTGGAACATTGCCTTGATTATTAACTGATATAGGAGGGTCCGGCCCACAGTGGGCAGCACCATTCCCTGGGCAGCTGGTCCTGGGCTATATAAGAACTCTTTTGGCCAGAGTTCCATAGCCCTTATCATTTTTATCTTATACTTTCTGAGCTCACTAGACTCTATGACAAATAGAGGAAAGTGAGTTCAGGAGTTTGAATAACCAGTCCAAGGTCATGCAGTTAGAATGAAGCATAGCTGAACTTAAATCCAGGTGCAGTTTCCTCACAGTTGTGTTTTTTACACTCCAGAGCCCACCCCTTTGTTGTATATAAACTTTTGACTCAAGAAGCATCTCGTTGCCAGGCGTGGTGGCGCACACCTTTAATCCCAGCACTCGGGAGGCAGAGGCAGGCGGTTTTCTGAGTTGGAGGCCAGCCTGGTCTACAGAGTGAGTTCCAGGACAGCCAGGGTTACATAGAGAAACCCTGTCTCGGAAAAAAAAAAAAGAAGAAGCATTTTGTTAAAAAAAAATCTTGTTTATAAGATTTGTTTAGAAAACAAAATGTGAAGTTCTGCTAAGGTTTAAACATGTGTGCCTGTCCCTCAGTCCTACATGGAATGTCTTCATCAAACTCCCTCCTTCCCTCAAGGCTCAGAGATGTATTCAGGAGAGGATACAAAGAGGATACAAAGACTGTAAGAGCCAGAGTTAGTGGATGGAAACACTCTAAGGATACAGTGTCTTCCAGACACAAGAAGACTGACACACATATAAACTCAGGGGAGACCATGTCAGTATGCATAAGATTATACCAGACAAAATCCCACCACTGGGAAGAGGAAGAAGACACAAATTCCTGCCCCTAACCAAAAAGCTATTTATAATTGATACATGATAGGAAAGAGAAAATCGTTGTTTAAAAAAAAAAAAACCAAAGTCCCAAACGTTTAATTTACCAATATAGACTCAGGAGCCAAGTGCTGGGATGAAAGTGTACTAGCTCAGAGAGGCAGAGAAAGCAGCCAGCTGACATTCATATACCACTGACATTCCAGAAGGAAAAAAAATCAGTTCTCTTTTTCCAAGTGTCAAAAACAAACAAACAAACAAACAAAACAACATCCAAATTTCTACTTTCTACTTCCTGTGTGTTTCTCTATTCATCCTCCTGACTTCCTCTCTATGGTTTTTTTTTCCTGTGTTCACTCCCTGTCAACTAATTGTTGACATGCTCCGCCTTTGAACCTATGGTTGACTTTATTCCATCTTGTTTACACTGAACAGAAAGCTCTCAGATTAAAGGTGTGTGCTGGGGCTGAGCCACACCACAAGTAGAGACTGTTTTTTTCTGGTTTATAATCTCGGGGTTCACGGTGTGCAACAGAAACTCACTTCTCTCTGCCTCCCCAGCCCTGGGATTATGGGCACACACCACTGTGCATAGCTCAACCTTGCACGTCTTTCTAACGGGAGAGAGAAATAGACAGGGAAGAAACAGAAACAAAGAAGGAAGCGGAGGAGGCCTTGTGCCCACACCTCCTTAATGGAGGAGGTCAGAAGATAAAGTCCCAGCTGTCCACCTCCACACATAAGCCATAGAAACTTCAAACCAAGCACGGCTTTGGGGAAATCCATGGTACGAGCTATATTTACAAGTATAAGAGAATCACTACTCATAGCAGGCACACACAGTTCACTGAACTTAAGGGGAGCTTGTGCCTATTCTTAGACACTAGCCTGTTAGCGTCACATCCTTCACATCACCAGCAGTCCTTGGCCCTGCCACCAAGACCCCAGTGGCCGTTCATAGGGAAATATTCAAGTACTCAGACACAAACTAGTACCAAAAGTCAACATCAAAAGACACAAGGGAACCTTTCCACTGAAAGCAGGTTAGCCCCTGTAGACAGTAACACTTTCCTGGTCCACTTCATAAATCCTTCATAAAGTGCTTGTTTAAAAAAACAGCTTTGGGTTAGCAAAATGCTGAAGATAAACCTTTCTTGCTTATTTTCATGGAATTGCTATAATGCAATATTAGAAGCTATTGATCATGTCTTCCCTCTGCCTGGGCTTCTTTTCTTATGTGTGGCTTAATAATTACTCCTTCCAAGAACCCTTGGCAACCTGTTCATTTCCTTTCTTAGTGCATAGAGAGAAGGCAAATTCAACCATTGCGCCAGGCGTGGTGTCACACGCCTTTAATCCCAGCATTCGGGAGGCAGAGGCAGGCAGATTTCTGAGTTTGAAGCCAGCCTGGTCTACAAAGTGAGTTCCAGGATATAGCCAGGGCTATACAGAGAAACCCTGTCTCGAAAAAAATAAATAAATAAAGAAGTTACACCATTTCTGTTTCTGCTGCATGGTATCCTGGGCAGCACGGTCATAATGTCACCAGCAAGGGCAGCACCGTACATTCATGACTAGCAAAGAACACAAGAATGGAAGAGACTCCAAAAAGGCTGGGGACTTCTTTCACTCGCCACTTCATACCAATATCTAAAATGATTCTTAGTATATAGTAGGCCTTCACACACTGTGTGTCAATTGGCAGTTTCAAGCAGCAGTATACCCTGCTCACTAATGAACCTGAAGTCCACGTCCATCATGTTAATTTACTCTGCAACAGTGTTTGGGAGGAGAGCCCTGGAACCCAGCATGCCTCTTCCTTCCAACCAATACTTTCTCTGCTATAAGGGCATTCTAGAAGTTCACACACACACACACACACACACACACACACACACACACACACGCATGCATGCACAGGCATGCATGCATGAGTATGCTAGCTGTACACTTATTTAATGTAGTTTTTAATGTTTGGACTGTTGGATTCCTATAGCTAGAAATTTCTTTATGAGCTTGTCTGCATCTTACAGACCAATGTATGCACATTTGAACACCAGTCTTGTACAACACAATCCTTGTGCTAATGGCACAACAGGACAAAGTAACCTACAGAACCAAGACGGTGTGCTACTTGTAAAGCCGCAGAAACTTCAATCAGCTCAACACTTTGGGAAAATATTTTCAACTTTTTTTTTTTTTTTTGAAAAATCAGTTTTAAAGTAAAAAACAAGCATGGGTCAGAGGTATCACTGGTCATTTGTGGTTATCTATCTTTCATGTTCTCCAAAGCTCTGATAGACTCTACATAGGGAAGGGGGTTATTTTAGATCTTACGACAAGACAATAAGGAAATATCAAAGCCAGAAGACACAGACCAAGGCAAAAGCTAATTTAGGAATCACACCGTGACCTTGCTGCTTCAGGAAGTCATGTCCCAACAGGGCCAAACTGGTCTGAAAGTATACATTTCACACTTTTGCTTTATTAGATTATAGCATACACTAGCGTTTAGTCTATGCTGTAAGAGTTCAGAGAACAGGGGCCATGTCTGATTTGCCGTTAGATTGCCACTCACTGCCTAGCATACAATAGAAACTTACTAAGTGTGGGCTAGATTGAGCAAGCCTATGCAAACCCTGAACGGGAACTAGAAGGGATTCTGCTAGGTACCTGACCATGATGTGCATAAGTGATCGATCCTTGTAATCTGATCTTTGTTCCCACTTTTGGATGAACACTAACCAGCATTTGTAGATGAAAAAACAGATTTATAACTGATGGAAAAGGTGGGCTCAGGTTCAGATGTGAGTAACATCCAAGAGGCTCCTTCTTTGGCTTGCTCATTTCCATTGTAAAATGTTCAGACCCCATAAGGCATTTCATCTTATAAGGGGCACCTGGTTCCAAAAGCATCCAGAGGCTTTATGTAATCTAGTGTGTTAAATAATCAGACGTGGTGCTGGTTTATCAAAGTGTTAGAATGCCTGACCAAAGATTGATGGAGATTTTTCACCAGCTCTAGTTTGGGTGACGAATGGTGGTTTGCCATGCGGTGCCCAAGGCAAGAGAGCATTTCCATGCATACGTGCACTTTGAAGAAGGAACCTGGCGTGATGCTGAATGCCCCTGAACATGAATTATGGCTCAAGAGAGAAGCACAACAAAGCAATTTGCCTCTGTAACTAATTCCTCTTGTCTGCAGTGCTGACGGAACAATACTTTAGTGGGCAGTGAGTTGGGTAATTGGAAATCAGGATAACTCTGAGCAGGCTGGGGAAGGCTGAGGAAGGCTGGTTTTTCTCAACCTCAGGGCTATTGTTTATAATCAGTGTCTTTGTGCAAAACAATAAAATAATAAATACGGGATGAGAAATAAACATGCCTGCTTCATCTACCAGCCTAGGAAAATCCCTGTTAGTTTTTAATACTACCTTGAAAGTCTATTAAATAATAGTGAAGCATGACTCATTGGCTTTAGAAGGAGTCTTGGAGGTACATTGCCAAACAACTACCATGTCTGCAGACTGAACAAAAGTTTGCCTGAATCAATGTGTTGATTTTTCATCCCCAATATAGATAAGGAAACAACAAAACTGTGATTTTTTTCTGTATGGACTTCTGTGCAGATTGCTAAACAAGCCCAACGCTCATCTTTACTATAGCAGTAGTTCAATGGGAAGTGCTGGTAGATCTATGTATGCAGAGAGCCAAAAGACTGTCTACCAACATACATGTTCTTGCTAAGGGTATTATTGATGCAAAAAGAACCATGAGCATGACAACTCTTATGAAGAAAGATATTCCATTGCTGCTGGCTCACAGTTCAGAGGTTTAGTCCATTACTACCATGGCAGGAAACATGGTGGCATGCAGGCAGACATGGTCCTAGAGAGTTCTACATCTTGAGCAGCAGGTGGCAGCAGGAAGTGATAATAACACACTGGCCAGGCCTGAGCTTCTGTGATTTTAAAGCCAGCCCCCAACTTACACACGTCCACCATCAAAGGCACAGCCACTCCAACAAAGACACACCTCCTAATAGTGCTACTCCTATGGGCGGGCCTTGGGAGGCCATTTTGATTCCAACTATGACACATATACACATGTGCACACACAGAAACATGCATGCACATACATATTCACACATGTGCAAGGGCACACAGGTGCACACAAACACATGTATATGCACATACACATGCATGCATACATATGCACATACACATGTCCCTTACACATGTACATACACAAGCATATATACATATTTGCACACACACAGATATATATGCACACACATGCACATATACATGTACCCCATACACATGTACTTACACACATATATGTGCATACACACACATCAACCTCAACACACAACACTATGCTGGCTTGTACTTTTGCACACTATGCTACCATGGCTGACCTGACAGCCTGCCTTACACACTACCATACATTTTTGCACACTATGTCACCCATGGCTGTCGGTCTGTCTTAGTCACTACCATGATTCTATAATAAGAACCTGCTTGCACTCAGTGTTAACTTCCCATTTCTTGATTTACCAACATAGTTCTGATTTTGTGTGCCAGAGATTAAACTTTTTTAATGAAAACCGATTACAGGCAGGATTTGATCATTCCTTGAGCAAATGATAAAGAAAACCTGAATTTTACAAACGTTTACAACTTAGGTACAACATTCAATTGACTAGAGAAGAAAGGAAGCTGGGGAATATGAGATGCCTCAGAGGGGCAGGGGACATCCCAAGAGCAAACTCAAAACCCAGAAGCACTCTGCACAATAAAAGAGCAATACATTTGCAACTGCCCAAGAAATTCTGGAGATGAAGAAAGAAGAGAGAGCTGCGGCCCCTGGGTGGGAAGAAAAGAAGGCAGAAAACCGAGACTGCTGTGGTGATGGGACACCAGACTTGAAGCAGAAAGTCGCCTGGTGGGGAGCTTTCTGCAGCGAAGGGATGACACGGTGTCACCCTGAGAACACTTTCCTGCTCCACTAGAATTCTCCACCAGCCCATTGTTTTCATAATGCAGTCGTGACACACCCTTAGCCTGTTTCTGGAACCTTCCTACCCCAGGCTTGAGCTCATCTTTTCTCAGCTCCACAGCTTAGCACACCATAGGTGAAGAGACCACAGGATGGACCATCAGTGCTGGGGTTACCCATGGGGAAGAGCCCTTTACCCTGGGTCTCCTGCTTTCCTTCAGTGAGTGACCTTTGGCAATCTTGGCCTTGACCTCCATGACCAGAAATGGCTTCTCATAGACATTCTCCTCCCACCAGCCCCTAGCCTTCCCTCTTCCTCCTTCCTTCCTCCTTTGGTCTCCAACCCTACACTTCTGCTTACTTACCCTTCCTCTCATGAAAGCTTCCCATTCTTTGAATCCTAGCATGAGTCACATCGATGCATCTCTCATCCAACCAGTGTCAGGCCCCCAGACCCTTCTGAGAACTCCTGGGACCCTCACTGTCTGTCTGCCCATTTCCTCCTCTGCCCACTGCTCTATCCCAACCCTCCACTCAATCACATGCAACTTTCCTTTCCTTCTGGACTATAAATTCTTACACTTGCACTACTTCCATTTTGGTGTCACCAACCAAACTTGGGATATGGTGGAGCATCAGATAAATTCTGAGTAAAAAGATGAATGCTCAGTTAGCTGGCCCCACCCACCAGGCTGGGAACCACAGGCTCTTTTCAACTTAGAGACCACAGGATTTTCTTCTGGAATTCCACATACGACACAGAACATCTTTGTTACTTTCACATTGGGTCTGTTTATCCCAGATCTTGGGCAGCCCAGAGCAGATATTTTTATCTGTCCTATAACATGAAGGAACGGGTATGAAGAGACAAATCAGTAAAAGGACATCATCATCATTGTTGAGTCTACCGCTAGTAGCTACCATTGGGATGTGATGCCTGACCTTTGTTAAGGGGGAAAGTAAACACAGGTGGCAATGTCTTTGCCTCATCTCCTCATTTAAGAGGCCATGTTCCACATGAGAATGTGAGCTACTTGGAACAGAGTTTGTTACCCTACCTCACTCAATACCATGTCCCTCATGCCAGCAAGAGTGCCTGGCACAGACAGGCTCTCCATATGTGAGGTGCAGGACAGAATAAATTAATGACCAAGTATGAGGACTTGGAGAGCCCTGAAAGATGTCCACAACCTTCTCACTGACAGCCTGAGGCTCTTGTCAGGTGGGGGGCTTTACTTAAAATACAATGCCTAGGTCAGACTAAGTAGAGAGCCCAGGGGAGGCTCCCATTCATCCTTCTCATCTCATTACCTAATCCCACTAATGGTTCTGACCTTGTAGGTACTACCTCATGTAAGCTGGAGACTGCATTGGCTGGAGACTAGTATTTAACACATTTACAAAGATGCCAAATGACCTCAGTGAAACTATCTGCCCACAGTGAGATTCCAAAGATCTTTGAGTATATGAATAGTACAGAGATTCCCTGAGATCTGTCTAGGGTCACTTAGGTTCGTTGCAGTCCCTTTGTCTGGAGAGAGAATGTCAAGCCCTTCAATATAAGGGCATAGCCTTGTGCAGTGCTGGGAAATCCCACATAGACCCTGTCTTCCTCTGCACCATAGCATGTTACCTGTGGATGGCCAGCTAGAACAAGCATCCAGTATGGCTTTCTCTGTAACACAGCACCTTCGGATGAAGGGCCTGAACAGGCATCTAGTGTGGCCTTCATAAAGCTAGTGGACCTTTCTATTTCTAAGCCTCTGGTTCAGGGCCCAGAAGGCATGGCCGCTACAGAAGTAGCTGACTTGTTAGAACAGTGGTAACATGCCCAGACACTGGAGCCTGACCCCAAGAACCTCCATATCCACTGGGCATGTGACTATAGAAGAAGCCTGATTCCTTGTCTTTTTCTCCTATCGTCAAAGCTCTCATCTTTCCGAATATCAGGTTACATATGCAGTGAAGGGATGAGAGATGCAAAAGATGTCATGTCAAAGGCTACTCAGCTTGTGGACAGTAATCTACCGCTACAAAGCAAAGCTGTGTAGCTTAGAGCTGCATGGTGACGGCGGCATATGACTTAAACCCAGCATTCAGGAAGCTGAGGCAGGTGAAGTGTCTCTGAGTTCGGTGCCAGCCTGGTCTACAGAGCAAGTTCTAGGATGGACAGGGCCACACAGAG
Organism: Mus pahari; assembly: GCF_900095145.1. Lineage (NCBI taxonomy): Eukaryota > Metazoa > Chordata > Mammalia > Rodentia > Muridae > Mus > Mus pahari. The sequence continues at coordinate 165,363,508 of NC_034590.1, read as the reverse complement.
AACCCTGCCTCAAGACAAACAAAACACAACAGGAAATAGCAGCTTAAACTACCTTAAAAGTCAGCCATTCTTGCTCATAATGTCCAGGTGAGGTTCTGCATTTGTCTTTGCTCCGTATCCTGTCAGAGCACGATGCTCTTGAGCCAGGACTTTATTCACAGGTCTGGGCCGAGGGATGACTGAAGGTCTTGTCTTATCCCCATTCTCTCACCCTTCCAAGCAGCCAGAATATTTTGAGTGGCTTGCAAGAGGATAGATGAAGACACCACCAAGGATCGTAAGAAAAGGTTTGTAAATGTGCACAGCATCAAGTTCTTAGTGCTTCAATTGGTCAAAGTGAGGTTGAAGGCCAGCTGGATAGGCAAAGGAAATGGGTTCCACCCCATCAGAAGGAATTGAATTCTGTGTGCCCATTAACATGAGGGAAGCCTCAAATATAAGAACAACAGTGCTCTTGGCCTGACCTGCCTTAAATGACTGCAGGCTGAGCACAAATCACCAATCGACAAGTCAAATGATGCTTTAGAACATGGTCTCTGGCTATATCATGCTAAGTCATCTGATACTTAAAATATCTTAGAGATTCCCCTGCTCTCCTGCAAAAGGAAACTTCAATATAAGCAGACAGTACGTAGCAGACACCATGCCACTCATAGAGACACAATGGATGTGTCTGGAATGAATAAATTCTAACATGATTTGTTGAGTGGGTGATCAAAGGACCTATATCAGTGAATTAGTTAACAGTAGGGAGAATAACTACCTCCTTTCCATGGATGATGATATTGATTCCAAGAGGAACAATTTACACGAGGTCTCTAGTGGCTAAAACTGGATGCTTCCAAATCCCAAGACCACTTTACAGGGTGAGGAGCCTGAGCAGTGCATCTTCTACATAGTAGTCATACATTATATACTTGTGAAATTCAAGAATTCAAAAATCTGTGATTAAAAAATTGAATATGTCAATCAGCCAAAGGATAAAATACTCTACATACAGCAATGTCCCCCACATATATACATATATTCATATTCAGAGAGACAAACACATATACATAGATACATACAGACACACATAAATACAATACATATATATACATACATATATACATATAGACACATACATTCATAAATAAATACATATAGATACAAATACATATATACATATATACACATACATATATACATATAGACACATACATATTCATATAGACACATGTACATGCATACATACACATATAGACACATAGAAACAGACACACACACTCCTGCATTTATGTACATTCCCTTATACTCAACAGAATGCCATCTCCTGGGTGACCTGTATCCTGAGGCACTTGTCTAACATGATTCCATCAATTATAGCAACAAGCACTTTAAATACAATAATAATAATAATAATAATAATAAATTTTAGTATTACAATTAGCAGCAGGATATAATGTATTCACTATTTCTGTGTGATCCTGTGTGTCTGTTTGCATCTTATACAGGCACACTGTATGGAAGTCAGTGATCAACCTTGGTGTGCCTTTCTTCAGGAGATATCCACCTTGACTTTATGAGACAAAGTCTCTCACTGACCTGGAACTCACTGATTAGAATATGGTGAATAGCCAACATGCATGCCCCCAAGGAGCCGTCTAGCCCCTGTCCCTGGTGCTGTACTACAAGCAAGTGCCCCCAGACCTGGCTCTTTTATATAGGTTTTAGGAGTCCAACGCAGATCCTCATGGTTTCGAGGCCAGCACTTACTTGATCACCTGAGCTATCTCCCCAGCCCTTGCTCCACTGTCTTCTTTGATTATCTATGAACTTATGAAGGAGGCAAAATTAAAGTCCCAAATATATAGATGAAATTCAGAGGCATACACAGACTGGGCCACTTGCTCAAGTCTCACAGGCCTTAACTGGCCAGATAGATTCCAGCCTAGAAAGTCCAACCTCAGGACTGTGTCACACCACAGCCACAGCCTCACACTTGTGTGTGTCTCTCTCCATAAGGCTAAGGCTGGCTCCTGGCATCCCTGATGTCTCAGTCTTCAGCACAAGGCGTGGGTGGAACAAGAGTCTAGTGGAATATATTGATTGAATGGATAAGGGCTGGGGGGCGTCACTCAGAGAGGCATCAGCCAAGGAGGATCCCATCCATTGTCCTGGACTCACCACTCTGGTGGCAAGGCTGTTTAAACTCTGGCATAGAGACATGGCTACCATTTAGTTTGAAGAAAATCAATCCGTCACTCTTGGCTGTCACAGACTGAGTTTGGCTAAGATGAAGCAAGATAGATTAAATCCCTCAAAGCTGCTTTTATTTTTAAGGTTCGACCCCTACTCTACCCCAAGCACCATGTACACACTTTCCCCTCTTCTGTGATAATGCGCACATGCCAAATGTTCATCTCATCTCCTCTGGGCAAGCAATGACACCCACAGTAGCCTCTCATGGCTGAACTCTGCATCTTTATTCTCAATGAAGACTCCACAACTCTCTCCCCATCCCCTTGCACACTGATTTGGTTCATTATTTTATCAATGCAGATCGCACTGGCTGGTTTTGTTTGTCAACTTGACACAGGCTGGAGTTATCACAAGAAAGGAGCCTCCTTTGAGGAAATGCCTCCATGAGATCCAGCTGTAAGGCATTTTCTCAATTAGTGATCAAGGGTGGGAGGGCCCATTGTGAGTGGTGCCATCCCTGGGCTGGTAGTCCTGGGTTCTATAAGAAAGCAAGCTGAACATCCAGGGGAAGCAAGCCAGCAAGGAACATCCCTCCAGGGCTTCTGCTCCCTGACCTGCTTGAGTTCCAATACTGACTTCCTTTGGTGATCAACAGTAATGAGGAAAGTGTAAGCTGAATAAACCTTTTCTCCTCCACGTGCTTCTTGGTCAGGATGTTCTCTGCAGGAATAGAAACCCTAAGACACAGATTTTCTCAGCACCTTCTGAAGACTCTAGTACTCTATTGAAGCTGCTTTAACTAGTGTTCATCCTGCAACCTAAATGTATGCACATAGATATATAGACATAGTGTGTTATGTGCTAAGCGAGTTAATATTAGTCATTAAGATAGAAATAAAGAATTTGCGTTTATCAGCCAGGCTACCAAGGAGGGCAGATTTTCAGACAAAGTGCTATCACTGAAACTGTTGAATCCTGTGGGTTTATTATTTGATAAAGTATGACATCATGAAAAGACACAAGTGTGTTTGTCTATGCTTTTGCCAAAGCATGCTCACAACAGAATCCGTCCAAGTTACTCTCCCTGCGTTATCAGGAGTCTTTGAGATGGGATGGAAGAGCTTTCTCCCCAGCCACTCCTGACCTCCCTCTGCGGGGACACTAATCTGATACTTCAGTGTCAAAACCACGTGTGGAATGAATACATTTACCCATCACATTCAGGAACAGAAAGGGGGAGGATCCAAATCCCTAGAAAATTAACTAATTCTGTCTTAAATTTAAAGGATCTTGTAAATGGGGTTGGTAATACTAGCCTTTCTCCCCCCCCCCCCCAGTCTGCCTGTGAGCTGTCATTTCAAGTTTGGAGCATCTACTGGCCTGCCCGTCCTCCACCACAGAAGTTCCTCGGCAAGTCTGGCTAGCTGTCCATCAGTGCAGAGCAACAAACACAGGGACGTTCCACCAGAGTTCCTGTGGATGCAGTGCTGAAATTTGTCAAACCATGAGAGGGTGGCCTACAGAGTCATTCTGAGGCAGTAGGTGTTCATGTGCTTGTATGCATGTGTGGGGAGATGAGACACACACGCATGGTGTGTGTGCATATGTGTGGAGGGGAGAGGATAACTTTAGCTGTCCTTACACTGACATCTACCAGCTTTCTGCTTGAGACAGGGTCTGTCATTGGCCAAGTAGACTTTAGTTAACAGATAGGGAGTTCCAGGGGTCCACCTGTCTCTACCTCCCTCCCATCTTGTCTTGCCATTGCTGAAGTTGCACATATGAACCACAATGTCTCGATTTTATTTGGGTCCTCCAACTTGTGACCCAACCACTTTAAACCATCTTTCCAGACACTTTAAAGAGCAATTGTTTAACTTTTTTAAAAATCCACTTTTCTCCTCCAACCCTAATATAACCCTTGTTTAAATTTCTTCAGTCCCTGCCATCTGCAGGGCCATCTGCCCACCTGTAATGAAACCTGGGCAGAAAGCATATTGGCTAAAAGTGGATTTCCTATTTTCATCCTTTATTGGGGGGGGAGGTAAAGACTCTACTTTAAAAATGTTCCCCGAGGTGAAAAATGTGGAATATAAACTCAGTTCCCAAGGAAGTGGAATTTGCCTTGATGTAGATTTTAGCCAGTCTTTACAGCTTATGGAGAAGGTAGGAAAATACTGAATTTTATACAATTTTTCAGTGTGTCATAAAGTAAATAGCCACTTTCTGTTTATAAATGGAGCCCTGACAGCCTCCCTGTGCCCTGGAAAAAGACAGAAACTTAGAAGTCAAAAATGGACCAGGATATTCTCGGCAGCCTCTGCATTATGATATGGCCTGCCATTTCTCAGAAAACAAGAGAAGTGAGAGGAACTGTTCTGACAGAAGCTGCACACTGCGCCACAGTAGAAAAGAAAAGACATAAGTCTTTCGCTTCCTCTGGTAATTACATCTTGCAGGTATCCAAGATGGCTTGAACTTCGCAGGCGTGTAAGGCTCACTTACAATTGTGTGAGTTCAAACGTGAGGGCTTCCTTCACCCAGTCTCTCAGTGGGCCAGGGCTCCAGTGGCTTCATAAATGGATCCAATTCACCCCTCTGCCACAGGTCAAGACTTCCCCATGAAGAGAAAGAACATCTCTTCAGTCCAGAGCCCGCTCTGTTGGCGTGGGCCGGAAGCTTTGAGAGACAAACACATGTGCGCATGTGCTTGCCTCCATGGTAACTCTAGTCAAGGGCTGGGCCAAGGGTATCAGACCGTTAGCGCACACGGTGAGGAAAGACAGCTTTATGTCTCTAAGTTCCAAGAACCTGTCTTTCTCTTCGCTCACACTTCTGCCCCTTGGTATGTCCCACAAATTCTGCATCAATCTAAATTTCTGCTCCCAGCCAGACTGTGTCATTACCTAACTCATGTCTTTATTGCCAAGGGGGGCTATTTCCACCTGCTACTGTAACTAATTACTATTTAGCAACAGCCAACAATATGCCACAGACATTCAATGACAAAATTTCAGTTTTCAAAACAGTTATGAATAGGTGCCATAACTCCTGTTTTACAGACGATGGAGTTGCAGGACCTAGGTCAGTTGTTCCACAATCACAAGTGGTGGGTATGAGGTGTCACCAAAGCCAGTCTTTCTCCAGCATCCAGCGTCGTTGTCACCCATCACAGACCAGAGCACAGCTTTCTGCTTCTCAGACAGTAACTTTCCGAAGCCTCGGTTGTTTGGAGGTAAGCATACCTCCCTCAAATAGGTCTATCTTGATTCACCATCGGTTGGAACATCTTAACTTCTCCCCTATCTCAGTACAACATAAGTAGAAAACACTGTCCTTTTTCCCTTTTGTAATACTAAGAGTAGATCCCAGGGCCTTGTGCATACTAGGGAAGAACTTTACCACTCAGCTATACTCCAAGCAGAACACTTGGTCTTAAGAGCAACAGAGGTCCTCAGATGTCTGCATTTTAGTATCAAGACAGCCCAGGACCTTTGAGTTTCTCCACACATAGCTTTGGGGTACATTTATTTTTGACAATTACTTTGTCAGGTTTCGTCTCTTCAAGGAAACATTCAAGAAGGAAACAACTGAAGCACTGTGGGTAGCCATCTTTCTTACAAATCATCCAGGATAGTTATACAGTCTGATGTGTCAAGAGGAGGTTGGAATAATAGGATCCCACCCTGTAAAGCACTTTAAAGCAATAGCTGAAGATGCTCATCCAGTATTATCATTGAAAGCCAGTCCATCACAGGGATGAAGGCTGGCATCTTTAGCCACTTGTGAAGTTTCTCCAACCGCCAGCATCCCAAGCTAATGAGTACCACAAATAGGCTGCCTTCAAAGGAAATTTCACAAATAGGATTACTGTGTTTTTCAGGCATTAGTGTGTAAAGGGGCTGGAAGATATTGCAACCATCCTTCAGGACAGGGGTTAGAGTGACAGGACCCACGCTGTTCTTATAAAGTTCAGCTTCCTCCAGGCAGTGGCTTATTTATGGGTCTATTCCTTCTTTATGAAATTTTTGGTTTGGGTTTTGTTTCCAGTATGGCCTCCACTTACTGGGCTTCACTTCAACAAAGGTACCACTCGGTTCAGACGGTGCCCCTCCCCAACCCCCAGAGAATCAGGAACCCAACTGAATGCGAAAGATGATGAAGATGGAGAGGCTGGAGGCAGTGGTGTGCTTTCCACAGACTGAAGTTCTTGATTTGCAGTAAGCAAGAAAGGCTGTAAAATCAGCAGCAATTGGCTGCTGAGAGGCATCATTATCTTGTCAGAGCCACTAAATGATGAAGTAAAATCCTGAATCCCCACTTCTCCGGCAAGGCACAGTGCATTCTGATCCCTGCCCATCTTCCCAACCCTCCTCCCTGTTCCACATTAAAGAAGTACTTTAATTTGCTACAATTACAAAGCATTTCCATTGAATTAGTTCCTATGTACCAGGTCTTGCTTGCAAAGTCCTTTGCGTGAATTATCTTGAATTATGCCCATTTATAAATGAGCAAGTGAAGGCACAGAGAAGCCTGCCCAGTGTCACACAGCTTCCTAGTGCACCCAGGATAGTGGCAACCCTGAGACCAGTCTCCTCACTATGACATCTGACTCCCTTGCACCTCTCAAGTCACCCAGAATACAGACCTTTCCCCTTTACTTACCCAATTCAGATTTACCTTCAAAGCCCTCCTCACACTCCATTGCCTCGTGGTCCTTTCTCCGATAATTGCAAGGCCACTGTGAATTCTTTCTTTGGTCTCCTAAGGCCACTTATAGCCTCCACACTCATCCTGGTTATTGCACTCTGCTCTTTCTGGTATTCGACCATGGAGAAATTGTCTTGAGTTATGGTCTCAGATGCCAAACCCACTTTGGACACATTCCAATGATGTGGTTGGTTGGCTATTCATTTAACCATCAGCTATCCACTGACCATCCATTGTGTGATAAACTCTGGGGTCTCCAGCATGAGCTATCACAGGCCTGGTCTCCACCCTGAGAACTAGCATGGATCCTGGACCAGTGGCCTTGTCTTTCTATGCCTTAGTTTCCTCTTCTATGGAATGGGAACAAAATTGACTATTTCATGTGTTGAATTCATCCTAGTCAAAAAGCATCTATGTGCTTGGTTCGTAAAAGACACTTGGCAACGCAGGATGCTGTAACTGCTGCAATGTTCTGAGTGTTCCTCATCGCGGATCCCTAACTGGGCTCTGCACACTTCGCAGATCCCTAACTGGGCTCTGCACACTTTGCAGTACCGGGGGACCTCTGCTCGTGGCTTCTGTTCTAAGAGCACGATTCAAAGTCCATCCTGGGCTGACTGCCTGGGATGATTAAGCTCATGTTTACTTAAACACAAGAACCCACTTCTTCCCTCTTTGTCGTCCCCTCCCTCTTCCCTCCCTCCCCTCTTCCTTTCTTACTCTCTCCCCAGGTGCCAAATTTCTGGTCTTGTTAGTCAGAAAAATATGTCAACCTGGTAGTCTCACGGAGGGGGTTTCTGTGGCGTCTGCTACACAGGGGTACCTGCAGCCCATCAGGAGCATTCACTGACAGAGTGGATCTGCCTCTCCTCCTGAGACAATCAATCTGACCTAGAACCCAAAGTCCTAGAGCTTAGTATAACTGGACTGTCTCTGAGGTGCCAGCTTCCAAATACTGACATAGAGACTGTAAATTAATCATAACTGTTTTAGGCCTTTGCTTAGACTGGTTCCCAATTAGCTCTTAAATTAACCCATTTACAGTGTCTTTGTTCTGTCACGTGATTCCATTCCTTACTTCTCCTCACTACTGGTACCTGCTTCTCTGCATCTGGATGGTGAATCTCCCATCCCTGACTCTTTTCCAGAGTTCATCTCTCTCCCGGATGTGCCTAGCTATTGGCCATTCAGCTCCTTATTAAACCAATCACAGTGTCTCTTAGGTAGATAAGGAAGGACAAAGAAACATCTTCACACAGCGGCGTACCAAAAGGTTCTTCCCACAGCTTAGTCTGACCCATCAGTGCTCTCGACAACTTCTGCTGTGCTATAAGTTCTTCCCAAGCCACCTTCTGGTTGACTCTAAAAGAAGATGGCTCTCGAGGCCTCCGAGAGCAACCAATTCTACTATACTCATAAACTCTCAACTTCCCTTGGAGTCACCCTTCCTGGTGTAGCCCTTGCTTCCATCCACAGCTAGAAGGCCCAGGGCATAAAAGCACATATGTGTGTGTCTGATGCAAAACAACAGAGGCAAGTGTCCCCTCCGCTCAAGAAACAAAGATGCCCTTGTCCATCTCAGAGCTTGGCATCTCACGGCACATGGGACTACTCCCCAGAGAAAAAGAGACAGTGTTCACATCAAACTCATCTCCACCACAAGCTCACACACTCTACTGTTAGTGATAATGCATATGGGCACAGATGCCCCACTGTATGTGATAAAAGAGGCTCAAGTTGTTTTGCACAGACACTAGCTTTCTTTCCTTAGGTGACACAGCCTTCCTTTCCATGACTGTTTCCTCCAGGACATCGAGTGGCTTGCCATATCCCAGACACCCTGTCTTCATGTTTGTTTGTTCTATTTGTCTGCCTGGCCAACTCCCTATACATACTAGGTAGTCTCACACATGGCTCTACCCACAGCCAGCCAGGACGAGTTGGCCACGCCCATCTCTCTGCCACACTGCCCTCTCCTGTAACCTACGTAATGGCTCCTACCATCCCATTGAAAATGTATATGGACAAGAAAAGGGGAGATTAAATCAGACACCTGACACCAACTTAACATGGAGTCAGACATCAACAACTTACTGTTTGGTTGGTGGACTGATTTTCCTGATTGGGGATAAAAAAATTGAAGGCAAGAGCTGTATGTTCTTCCTCCTCTCCTTCTCCTTCTCCTTCTCCTCCTCCTCCACTTCCTTCCCCTTCTTCTCCTCTTCCTTTTCCTTCTCTTCCTTCTCCTCTTCCTCCTTCTCTTCTTCTTCTCTTTCTCTTCTTTCTCTTTTCACCATCATAACATCCAAGGTGGCTAGTTCTTTGTAAGGACCAAAGGACTATTTATAAATTTAAATTCAACTCACGAGCACCCAACCACTGAATGCTAATGAAAGCCATGAGTGTCCAAGCTGCAAAGACTTACTGTAAAAAGGCCAGACACAGAGTATTTTTTTTTATGCTTTTATCATTAAATGGGGCCCAGAAGGTCTTCCTTAGGGCCACATGGAAAAATGAGAAGGTAAAGGAGAGAAAGAAGAAAGGAAGAGGCAGAGGTGGGGAGGGGGATAAGAGGGGAAGAAGAAAGAGGAAACAGGAGAAGGAGGAAGGGAAGAGGATGGGGAGGAGAAAGAAAGCGAGGCGAGATCTCCTGACAGAAGTAGACAGACTTGAACAGCAAGAAGAAGGCACGAGATAAGAAAGGCTTGTGCTATCGTATGCTGGTTTCCGCCCAGCTACCTTGCTGCTGAGCTCTCCCAGCCAGATCAGCAGAGGAATAATTCATACGCCCAGACTTCATCATCCTGAGCTTCTTTCAGGTGATAAGTTGTTTTAATCAGCCCGGCTTGTTCTCCCATGCCCGCGTCTAGTACAGTCGTGAGCGAGAAGGCTTTGTCCGGTTCCTCCCTCTATCTGGTTGATAGATTAAGCTTCTCTTCCAGCTTTTCCCCTGGAGAGCACCCCTCCTTTATTACTTTTCTCTTCGGTTCTTATAATGAGAGTTTCGCAAAACATGACTACTGCTTTTACTCCCAACCTAAAAGAATTTATGAGTTACAGCTGATTTTGAAGCAAAATGTTGTCATCTTTCAGGAAGAATATCACACAAAATATAAAGAAGAGGGGTCCTGGAGATTACAGTACGGACTGCCATCCTACCAAGGATGCCAAAGGCCTCTTGCTAGTTGGGGGGGGGGGGGCTCTGAAGGGAAGTAAATGATGCTGATGACAATGGTCTTTCTCACCTGGTGCTGTGTCTGCTGCCTTATGGGTCCCTGTCTTTCTTTACTGAGAGACTACATCGATGTCCCAGTCAAGAGATGCTGTCAGCACACAGTGAAGTTTCATCATTATTAATAGGAATAATAATCACACAGGGTGAGAAAAAGCTCCTACCAATATCCCACAGCCTCATTTACCAGCTGCTTTGCACTGTCCGTAGTGACTAAGACGTAAACTGTGTCATTTGAACGAGCACAAGTCTTGTGTCTCCCCTCTTTTTGTAATTGGTGTAAGCATGTGTGCATGTTTGTGTGGGTGTCAGGATGTGTGGGTGTCAGGATGTGCACACACATGTGTACATCTGCATTTCCAGGCCAGAAGCGTTGTCATCCCCAGTAATACCACCCATCTCCTTTAAGAGGTTTCTCGATGATCTGGAGTTCACCAGTTTAACTAAACTGCATGGTCAGCAACCCCCGGTGGCCCGTCTCCACCTTTCTGGTGCTGAAACTGTGGGTCACTTCATCAAGGCTTGTCATTTTATATGGATTCTGGGAACATGAAGACATTTCCTTATGCTTGCACAGTGAGCACCTCGCCAACAGACAGAGCTGTCCCCTGAGAACACACCAATCACCCCTCTGTCTTAATAAGCCATTCTGTCTGTTTTTGTCTTATCCATCTTTGGATGCCACATAGAACTTTTAGCACAGAGCACAGCGATGCTGCACAAGGGGCAGAGATTGACCTCGGAAGCCAAGTGCTATGAACATAGAGTGTCTAACTCATGGTGAGAGGACCCTTCAACAGAGTCACCTTAATCACTCTGTGGAACAGGAACCAGAAACAAGGGGTGGACTGGTGGCTCAGTAGTTAAGAGCACTTGTTCTTGTAAAGGACCTGGGTTTTGTTCCCAGCACTCACATGCTCACCCGAAAACATCTGTAACTCTAGTTCCTAGGAACCTGACACCCTTTTTCTGACCTCCTTGGGCACCAGGCATTCCCATGGCACACATCCATCCATGCAAGCAAAACACTCATACACATAAAATAAAAATAGCTAAAATAATACGATGGAAGGGACCAGAAACCACACCACAAACCAGAGAGTATGGGCTGCAAAGATGGCTCAGTTGTAAAGTGCTCATTTGATAAGGACAAATAAATTCAACCCACAGAACCTACATTAGGGGGTAAAAAAAGCATCCTTGTTTGGGCCTTCCTTGTTGTTTAGCTTCTTTGGGTCTGTGGAGTATAGCATGGGTATCCTGCATTTTACGACTAGCATTCACTTATAAGTGAGTATATACCATGCATGTCCTTCGGGGACTGGGTTACCTCACTCAGGATGATATTTTCAAATCCAATTCATTTGCCTGTAAAATTCATGATGTGTTTGTTTTTAATAGCTGAATAGTATTCCATTGTGTAGCTGTACCACATTTTCTGTATCCATTCTTCAGTTGAGGGAAAGGAGGAAGCTTAAATTTCACTTAGAAGAAGAAATAAAATAGTCATAAGAGGCGGATGGAGGGAGGGAAGGGTAGGAAAGGGGATGGGTAGGAGAATGGGGGGTCTCGGGATCAGGTATGGGGAGGGAGAGGAGAGAATAAATGGAAATCTACAACTGACAGGGGTGGGGAGGTGGAGGCATCTCCAGGACATGAGAGAGACCTGGGATAAGAGAGGAGCCCAAGAACCAATGAGGATGACCTTAGCTGTGACTCATAGCGCTGGGGACATGGAAGCTAAAGAAGCCACCTCCTATATCCAGGCAGGAACCACAGTGGAACAATAGAGACACCAACCCACCCACAAAACTTTAGACCCAAAATTTATTCTATCTACAAGAAATGCAGGGACAGGGGATTGAGTGGAGACTCAGGTAATGGCCAATCAATAACCAGCCCCAACTTGACACACATTCCATGAGCAAGCACCAATCCCTAGCACTATTAATGATACGCTATTATGTTCGCAGACCAGAGCCTAACATGGCTGTCCTCTGAGAGGCTCCACCCAGCTCCTGACTCAGATAGATGCAGACACCCACAGCCAAAGAATGGATGGTTCTTGGGAACTCTTATAGAAGGAAAAGGGGAAGGATTGTGGCCACAAAGGGGATAGGAACTCCACAGGAAGACCAACACAGTCAACCAACTTAGACCCTTAGGGCTCTCAGAAACTGAACCACCAACCAAAGAGCATACACAAGCTGTGCCTAGGTCTCCCCACACATATGCAGCAGATGTGCAGCTTGGTCTTCGTGTGGGTCCCAAAAACCTGGAACAGAGGCTATCCCAAAAGCTGACACATCTATCCCCACAGAAACTTGATATGCCAGGGTGGGAAGATAGCCGGAGGGGATACCCTCTCAGAGAAGAAGGGGAGGGAGAGTGGGGGGGATGGATTATGGGAGGAGGTGACCAACCAGGGGGGAGCAGTGAGTGGGATGTAAAGTGAGTAAGGAAAGAAGAAAGAAAGAAAGAAAGAAAGAAAGAAAGAAAGAAAGAAAGAAAGAAAGAAAGAAAGAAAG
>NC_034590.1:165325534-165350802 GCF_900095145.1 Mus pahari | reverse complement strand
GGAGGGAGGGAGGGAGGGAGGGAGGGGGAGAAGAAGGAAAGAAATTGCTTAAAAAGCTGAGCACTACAGCATGTGCTTTGATCTGGGGAGGTGGGTGACCCATGGCTCTCTCTGGCTAATCAGCCTGGTCTAATTGGAAAATTCCAGGTCAATGAGAGACTCTATCTCAATAAAAAAAAAAATCAAAAGTAGATAGTGCCTGAGGAATGATAACTGAGCTTCTTCTCTGACTTCCCATCCATGCACATGGACCGACATACAAATGTGCAGAGAGAGAGAGAACCAGAAGGGAGAGGGCATAGGCTAGTGCTCACGGCAGTGCACCATCCTCTGCCTCTGCATAAACACATCACTGTGCAAAGCTCACAAGCAATAGCAGACGCAGAAGCTTTCTGTGATACAATTGTCCTCAAAATAATCAGCCTCAGTCACGGCTCACAACAGCCTGTGGGTAGTCCTCCACAGAGGTGAGGCAAGAAGGAGAGTGGAAATAGTCAGCAGGATTAGGACGACTCTGAAGGCAAAGGACCGTGAACATGGGCCACACAGCCTAGCAAACATGCCTGGTCTGTATGGAGTCTCCATGAAGCACTGTCTCATGGCCCAGGAGCAAACTGTAATTATCATGTGGCCAATTAGGATTTGCTTAGTTGTAAAGAATGGAAAATCCAGGTGGAGATGACATTTCTCACATTAGAAGCTTCAAGACCTAAACTCACAGACACAACTTAGGTCCAGGAACTCAAACAAAACCACAAAAAAAACATCTTTCTCCAATGGCTCCTATAACAGCCAGCCGGAGGGAAGGACACATTAAAAGCAGACATAGAATGAATAGCTAACCCAAGACAGAAGAAACATTTCTTTCCATTGGCTTCTGCAAGAATTCTGACACTGAGCCTCACTGGCCTAGATTTGGAACCCTGCCATTCTCTGAATTGGCCCTGAGTCTCCATCATATGTCAGAAGAAGGGGTGATAGGGCAGATGTTTTAGAGGAAGGAAAAGTAGATGGGAGACCAAACCTAAGCATCCCCCTCACAGATGCTTAGCACTTCTTGGACTCTGTGAGTATACTAAACACAGCCAAGAATCTGCCTTCAATACCACCCAGCTCGTTTCTAAGTACCCAGCAAGAAGGACCACAGAGCTAGAGATGACCCAGTGGATAAAGTGTTTGGCATACAAGCATGACGTCCAGAGTCCAACTCCCTAAAGTCCATGTATAGCTGTAGACAGTAGCATGTGTCTGTAAACCCAGTGCTCCCATAGTGAGAAAAGAGACAGAGTTGGGGGAATTCCTGGATGCTCTCACCACGTCTAAGCAGCCACAACAATACAACAGAGAGATTGCTTCCAATCGGGAAAGTAAAGGTAAGCAGCCCATGCACACTCGCACACACTGCTGCATGTGTGTGTGTGTGTGCAGACATGCATGTGGACACACATGAACATGCATGTGTGTACAAAGAGCCGTAAAGAACAAAAAGCATACGTGCATGAACACACACACACACACACACACACACACGAGCATGCACGTGTGTACACAGAGCCATGAAGAACAAGAAGCCCTTGCTTTCTCCCTGCACACCACCACCCGTCCTCTCTGTGTCGCTCCAGGAACAGAGAATAACTGGCTCCAAGAGAGGTGGGACTTACTTTCCCTAATCATCAGGTAGAGACATTTGGGGGACAAAGGTCATTAACCGTAAACATGTCCTTGCCCTCCTGCTCCAAATCTGCCCTTCTATAGCAAACTGCAAATACAGAGGCTGGAGTGCGCTGTGTGGCTCCGCTCTGGAGAGAGAGACCATCAGGGCCTCCTCACTTTGTCCTACTGGCTGATTCCTGCTGCTGTGACTGGCCCTAAGCAGTCATTCTTCAACAGGAGCAGCTACTCAGTTTCTCTAAGAGGAACAGAGCCAGTCTCACTGTGTAGCTTCAGGGACATCTGCCCTGGGAGGTCTGCTTCTCATGGCTGCTCACCCTCTGCAAACAGGGATCCTGGCTCCAGCAAAAAATCCCCTCTCCTCACAAAGCTCAGTTGCAGATGCTCAGAGCCCTTCTCTCTCCATGCTTCCAGATCCAATAACTACAGTTCTGCCCCTTCACTGCCTAGAGCGGGGGTGGCAGCTGTTTCCTGAAGCTTGCTGGCTTTCCGTCTTTGATATCTCCTTTCTTCTGTTCTGTTCCCACTTTACATCCTTAGAGAAATCAACAATTGCATTCAGTGATCTCTGCTGAAATAACTGGTGTTATTTCTGACCTTACTCGGTGTTTGACACACGTGCAAAATGCCACAGACATCGTGTATATGAAGTAACCAATTAGAAGGTAACAAATACAACAGAAAAAAAAAAAAGGAAAGGGAAAAAAAAAACACTCACAAAGAACAAAGGAGACCAAATACCTAGGCGCTGAACTAGGAAGAGAAGTTCACGACTGATGTGCTGTCTGAGAAAACTGTGCACTGCTCCTGGGAACAGAGAGACCTGGACCTGTGAGGACTCTCTTAGAAAGTTTGAACAATGTAAACATGCCAGTGTCTTCGAGTTAACTTGCATTTTTGAGATGCAGCAAAGATCCATCGAGTTTTATTCATTTTCTGTGCGAGCTAAGCAAGTTAACGAGGTTTGAAATATTAAAAATCAGAAAACTCTAAAACCAAAACCCAGGCTGAGAAGATGAAACCAGTCCTGCTCGATAGCAAAGCATATTAAAAGTCCCCGTGGACAAAGCTGCCATAGTACATTCTCAGTAAACAGACCAACGAACCAAGGCAGGGAGCTCAAACTAGATCTAAGCGCAGAGGCAACATAATGTATGCTGCGATGCTAGATGGCTAAAGAAATGAGAAAATATGGCTTTAATAAATGATGTAGGGACCTCTGCATGACCATATGGGAAAAGCTCAAAATAGATGGATACATCATGCATGCATCATGACAAGTTCCAAATGGAACTGAACTGAATTATTAACTAAAGACATCTGTCCTGGAGATGACTTAAAATCTAAGGCTAATGAGAATCCATATATTAGTTAAGACATTTTAAAATACTTTGCAAAGACAAAAGACAAAAGAAAAACACATAAAGTCAGAAGTCAATGACAGAGGAGGGAGACAGTGTCCTGGATACCCTAGCTAGAGATCTCTTAAGGGAGGAAGATTAACAACTGAATTTTAAAACAAACCAAAACCTCACTCAAAATCAGAATAGATTGAGACAATCTGCAACAAAGGATCAAAAGGACAACGTGTAAAAAGAATCCCCAAATCATTAAGGATGAAACATAAATACACATTTCACTGAAGAAAAAAGTAAGCTACTTACAGAAGACAGTGAATGCCGTGGGTTTAGAGCAAATGCAGATCGATAGCTCAATGAGCCATCACTACATGCACACTAAAATGCTCGTACTTTTAAAGCCCAATAGTGAGCGTTGGTGGGAGAGAGGTCAACAACAGCTTGGGATGCAGGTGAGATGCAAACTGCTACAACTTGAAAAGACATTTGGGGTAACACCAGGTACATCTAAACATCTGCCTGCCTCCCAAGCAAAATTTCTACATTTAAGTCATGGGAAAAATGTACATTATGTATGTCAAACATCCATACAGGTGTTATTTCGAAAGAGCACCAAGAGTTGGAAACAATCCACCTACAGAATTAATATGTCTCTGCATGCTACGTTAATATGTCTACCAACAGCACTGATGTCACGGTGGACTTATTCATAGTAAACAAATAATCAATAGTAATAAATAACCAATATGAAAGAGATAACTAATATAGATGCATCTGAGAGATACCATACTGATTCTGGAAATATTTTGTACCATTTACACATGGTAGTTAACACTAATAGCAAACATTTACAAAATACATAAATGTCATAATGCTAACATTTAAAATTAATTTTCTGTTCTCTTTTGGAAATTAGACCACACTAAAATTAAAGCATGCAAAACCAGAGTTACGGCTTCCAGGAATCACAACGGTCAGAAAAGACAAAATGGAGTGCACCCAAGGATATTCATCACAGAGTTGTCCTAATGGAGAGAGAGTTGAAGTGTGGGGGTATCACTCACAGACTAGGGAATCACTGCATAGACAGTGCAGATTCCGCATCATGGAGGCTTATGTGATACTAAGGATGTCGACTCTCCCCAACCCCAGCTACATCACTCAGGAGCAAAAGGGACAAACTAGAAGACCCTTTTGAAGCTATGACTCAAAGAAGTAGGTGTGAAAGATTTGACACTCCTCTTGCCCATAATCAGATGTACGTCCCTGCCCTCTCCTGAAATGAGGCTATCAGAAGCCTCATCTTTAGCAAGCCTGGCACATTCCACCAAACTCAGAATCTTGAGCTACCCTGTAAGCAATCCCACTAGCCTGCTAGGGAGACCACCCCATAGAAAGACCCCAGGCTACTTAGAGTCGACGAAGACCACAGCCAGCCAGCCATTCCCATGAGGCACCAGGTATATGAGTGAGCCACCTTGGACCCTCTTCATGGTCAGACCAGCCACCACCAGAGCATCATTGGCACAGACCATCAGAAATGAGCATCATAGCAGCACGCATAATGCTTTCCAATGGTGATTTTAAAGCAAGTGATTGATTTTATGTCACTACCTTCATAACATCTGTCTTAATTTCATTTCTCCTGCAGTGATAAAAATACTCAACGAAAGGAAGGAGCGGAAAGGTGCTTTGTTTCAGCTGAACATTCCAGGTGACAGTCCATCATCGTGGGGAAGCCAAGGCAGGAACTTCAAACATAGCAGTCAACAGCGGAGCAGTGAATGCCTTGTACCCATTTGTTTTCTTGTACTCATCCCATGGCCTCCACTCTCAGACAGTCCATCAGGCCTCCACTCTCAGACAGTCCATCAGAATCTGCCTAGGGAATGACACTGCCTAAAGTGGCCTGGGTCTTCCCACATCAACAATTTAATTAATACAATCCCCACATATGTGCCCACATGTCTACATAACCAACACAGACAAGCACTCATGGAAATTTTCTTCCCAGGTCATTCTAGAATAACTAGAGTGTTTAAGCTAACCCTCACAGAGTGCATACCAAAGACATAAAGAAAGGCCTTGGGAAGTTAAATTTAAGTAGGAAAAAAATCAGCATGTTCTTCTAGTTTTATTCTTTCTAAACATATATGCACATTTCCTATTTTAAGCCACTAAAAAGACCTAAAAACAATGGCAGCCTGAGCCATGAGCCCAAATGCCAGACAGTCCTTTCTGAATATCACCTCCCACAAAGAGACTCCAGGCCTGAGCTATCTCTTGCCAAGAAAGTAAGGGCGTTGTTAGTGACAAACAGAGCTATGCCTGAAAACATCACGGGATCCAAGTCCAAGGCAAGTAATGTCCTAAGATGGCATAATGTAAGGGAATGAAAACATCACACACAGTCATATACCACTGAGGGCGCTTTAGTCGACAGCAGGCAATATGTACAAGGCCATGCCAAATGATTACAATGAAACCGAAGAATTCCTTTCTCCTGCTGATATCTTTGCTGTCATAGTGTCACAATATAACGTGCCCTTTGGGTGTGTGTGGAGATGGTGTGCAAACAATCAGCTGTAGTTCTAGCTCTATAAAAATACAGCAATATTGACATGCAAACAGCATAAAATACTTGCTAATAAAGAACTAAGTTACTGGCTTAAGGTCCCACTACATTATTACTGTCTCAGAGCACACACCCACTTCATTCATTATAAGGTAAGTGCTGTGGGGGGCAGGGTGTAAACCGCCCCACATTTCCTGCCTCCTGATCTCATGAAGAGGACATATGTGGTG
Source organism: Mus pahari (assembly GCF_900095145.1). Lineage (NCBI taxonomy): Eukaryota > Metazoa > Chordata > Mammalia > Rodentia > Muridae > Mus > Mus pahari. The sequence goes on along the minus strand of NC_034590.1, from coordinate 165,344,968 downwards.
GTTGACCTGCACCACCAAGGTCCCAGTAAAAAGATTCAATGATCCCACACCACCACCTAACAAGGCATTTCTGAGAACATTTTCCTGTTCTTATGTGATATGAGACTTATAAAAAAAAACATGAGCTAATCAGAATACAAAACAAAACAACAAGAAAAGATTCGCATCCATTGCCACTGGAAGTTGCTAGCCAACTATTACTGTAAAAGTCAAGGCCATACAAAAACTAAGGTTTCATCCTGCCTTGTGAATATAGACTCTGTTTTGCAGAAAGGAGGATTGCTGGGGACAAGCTCCTCCTGGGGGGGAAAATTAATCACAGTAAGTTAAGACAGAAAGGGATGATGGAACCACAGCTCCAGCATGAAAACAATGAGTCAATCAAAAGCAGAAATGCGCTGGCTGGTTCTGTCAGCTGACACAGGCTAGAGCCATCAGTGGGGAGGGAGCCTCTACTGAGGAAATGCCTCCATGAGATCCACCTGTAAGGCATCTTCTCAACTGATCAATTGGGAGGGCCCAGCCCATTGTGGGTGGTTCCACCCCCTAGGCTGGTGGTCCCGAGTTCTATAAGAAAGCAGACTGAGCAAGCCATGTGAAGCAAGTCAGTAAACAGCAGACCTCCATGACCTCTGCATCAGTTCCTGCCCCCAGGTTTCTGCCCTGCTTGAGCTCCTGTCCTAACTTCCTTCAGTGATGAGCTACAATGTGGAAGTGTAAGCTGAATTAATCTCTTCCTCCTCAATTGGCTTCTGGTAATGGTGTTTCATCACAGCAATAGAAACCCTAAGATAACAAGTGAGTGGTAGCTTGCTTTACTGTGATGCTCTGAAGAGTTCTCGTCAGGAGAAAGCAACTGACTCCAGAGCCCAGTATCTCAACCGCAGCATGTTCTGAGAACATAGTAGCAAGCTCTGTGATGTGAAGAGGAATCAAGCTCAGGACATTTGGAACATGAGTCTCCCAAAGGTCACATGACTGGTATCTTCAACAAATGAAATGAAAGCAAGGGGGAGATGGATGTGGTAGGTTCCCACTTTCTGAGACTACTAAATTACATCCCCTCCAACAGTGCAAAGTGTCCTTTTCTCTGACACTTTGCCAACACTTGTTTTCTTGCCTCTATTTTTCTTTTAAAAAAAATCATTCTAGCAGGCATGATGTGATATCTCACTGTGTCCTTCTTTTGTATTTCCCTAACAGTCCATGCATGGTGCTAAGAATTTTGCCATGACCTTACAATGTGGTGTTATCCATGGAATATTGTTCAGCTTAAAAATCAGAAGTCTCTATTACTCAGGAAAGATGGATGAGCCTAGAAAACTCCTCTGCTAAGTGAAATAATACAGGCACACAGGATGAAAACATCACTGTCTCGATTAAGTTTGGCATTTTATAAGAGAACGCTGAACAAGTGCTGGGGTGAGAGGAGTGATAGAGGGCCTAGGTCTGGGTGGGGAGCGAGGGGAGCAGCAGCTCCTGGTTTGGGGGTGCAGAGCCTCATCTAGACAGGAAAGCAAACTGTGACATCTATTTAAACACCTGGGACATCGGGTTGGCAACAATGGACTGTATATTCAGAACAACAAGAAAGACAGTTACCATGACATCATCTCAAAACTGTCAAGTAATTAAAGTGATGGATAAGTTAATTAATGTGGACCTAATTCACCTTACATTGTACACAGATACCAGAACATTGCATTATATGCCAAATCTACGAAGTAAATACTTTTAGGAGCTGTCACTTATTATAAACTTTTAAAAGCTTTTAGTGATGAAGAGAGACTGGTAAAGATATAAAACCAACTTCAATGTGAGGACCTTGTTTAAATTTCACACAGCTGGCTGTAAAACCATCTGGAAAAGGAAAGGCCTTCGACTCTGTCAGTCTCTTAGCTAATAAAGAAAAAGTTAAACATTTACCTACCCCGTTGACCCAGAAATTTCACCTCTAGTTATTTACACAAAAGAAATGAAAACAAGCCCCAAACAGACACGCATAGAAAGCTCACAGGTGTCCTGTTCGTCAGAGCCAAAACATTGCCGCAATGTAGCAAAGACCTATCAAGAGAAGAGTGGGTAAGCGAGTGATGCCAACACGTCATTGTACAGTTGCATTCACACTAAGCTCTAGAATGCTGGAAGGTAAATCAGTGCTCAGCTCCTGAAGGAAGGTTGACTGGGAACAGAAATAAGCATGTTCTCTGAGGGTTACAGATACTCTATCTCGAGAAGGATGTGGATTACACACTTCCGTGCGTTCGTCACAACTAATTGAAGTGTACACTCAGAATTTACACATGTCATTCTAAGGAGAGTTTTACCTTTTGAAAGGGAGTATAAACAAATACTGGTCTAGTCAATAGGCTCTCTTCACAGCAACATGGGTGAAAGGACATTCTGTCATTCTCGTCTTGAGCAATTAAGTCAATGCGCTGCAGAGGACATGTGGACAGGGCACACTGGTTGGGACTGGTAGCACAGATGCAGTCAGCATAGTCCGCAAGTGGATCTGGGCTTCTCAATTCCGCCCTCCACCCAAAGCATCCAGAACCCCTTACAAATGCCGGAACAGGAGAAAACATCTTGTTAAAGCTGAAATCAAGGAAACACTTAAAGAATAAAAATGGAACATGGAAAGGTACAGGACTTGGCTATATACTAATTCCATTGGCCAAATTTAAGAAAGCTTGACCATCAAAAATAAAATAATAAGATAAAATAAAATAAAATAGGGTGGGCAAGATGCCTTCCCTGGTAAAGGCATTTGGAGTGTACTGTGTAGCAGTTCCCTCCAGATTGAAACATTCTTTCTGAGAAGGAAGCTCCTTAAAACAAAAAGTAAACATTCAAAATAGCTTCAGGAAGTCCCTGATATTGAGCAGTTCCACTACCCACCCCGCCAAGATTTTTTTTTTTTTTGCACATAAAGGGTATATTTTGAATGTTTTAAGGAAGGATAGAGTTACATCATAATTATAAAAATTACTTACAGAATTAACAGAGTTAGACTGTATATATTTCTAAATGCAGAGAACAGGGAACCTTCTACACGTTATATAAAATAAAATTAAAATTAAAAATGAATTCATACTCAAGAAAATGAGGTAATTTATCTAGTTTTAAATGTGAACAAGAAGACCTCTGAACTCTCCTCGTTCATTCAAAGTGCACCAGTGATGGAGAATACAGAGAGTGCAGCATTCCCAAGGAACACAGACATTTTGACCATGATTACTTTGGGTATTACAATAAAGATTGTTAAGACTCTCAGACAAGCCCAGCCACTTGAAGCAGATACTGTCCCCAGTGGCTTGGAAGAGGCCAAGGGCAACCTAACTGTCTAGATGAAACAAAGAACAACTGAAAACAACTTGGAAGATCTTCAGCCAACCGACTCACCTAGAAAGGACACTCTAATCCATGGAGCCACCCACAGGCTATGCAGTGTGTTCCAGGTCCCCACACCTCGCCTATACTGCAGTGGACTTTGGTGATTCAGCTCTCTTAGAATCATTCTGCTCCTGGAGGTGACCCTTCACTTGAATTCCTGTAAATAGCCCCAATAAAGTGCATTGTTCACCGGGCTGGACCTTGGTGCTACATCTACTTTGCTCTGTTGTCAGTTTACTGTCTATGCTGAGTGTCTCCCCAGGAAAAATGTCACACAGAGCCATACAAATCGGACAGCCTGACTTGAATCCCCAGAACCCGCAGTGAGAACTCAGAACCAATTTCCAAATATCCTCAGGCTTCCATGGTAGCACCATGGTACATGCTCTCTCTCTCTCTCTTCCTCCCTCCCTCCCTCCCTCTCCCTCCCTCTCTCTCCCTCCCTCTCTCTCCCCCTCCCTCTCTCTCTCTCCCTCTCTCTGTCCCTCCCCCTCTCTCTCCCCCTCCCTCTCTCTCTCTCCCTCTCTCTCTCCCTCTCTCTTTCCTCTCTCTCCTCTCTCTCTCTCTCTCTCTCTCTCTCTCTCTCTCTCTCTCTTTCTCTCTCTCCCTTTCCTACTTCCCCCCTGCTTCCTCTCCCAACTCTTCCCTCTCCCTCTTTGTCTCTCTGTCACTTTCTCTGTTTGTAACACTAATAATAACTAAAATAAAGGTGTGATCCATAACATATTAAATAACTATATAATTCCAAGTCTATACTCATATAGATAAATGGAATGAGTAAGAAGAAAATATTTGCAATAGAAAAACAGCCAAGAGACAGTAAAGTACATTAAGGCCACATAAAGACAATAAAGATAAATCCATCACAATGGATACTAAAACTGGGTAAATGAAATTTTTGACAAAAATCCAACAGGATATTTTGCAGCTCTTGCTTTCTCACTGTGACTGATATAAGGGGGACTTAGAGACACCACAGTGACAACGGGCTCAAGTCAACATCACCAGTACCGTGTCTGTATGGGGCGCATATGTCTTTGGTGTTACTGTCCAAAAGGCACAGATGAAATTAAATCATGGGGAAAACACAGACAACTTGGATGAGGAGACATTGTCTAAAACAGCTGAGCCTTTGAAAATGACAAAGTCAAGCAGTGCAGTGCTGAAAGGGCACGGCTGGGCACTGGCTCTGGACTAGCGAAAAGACAATGAAAGGAGCTGCTGGAAATTACTAGTTTTTAACACATGTGAGAGAAAATAATAAAACAGCGCTAAATTCCTGCTCTTTACTTCCATCCTATAAAAAACTGTCTGGGAAGATGGATCAGTGAGGAGGAACTCCTACCGCACATACACTGGAATATGAGCAAAATCCCCAGTGGTATGGGTCAGAGACAGGTAGACCCAAGGAGCTCAAGGGCCAGCAGCCAGCCTCGCCAAAAATAGCAAATTCCTGGTTCACTGAAGATCCTGTCTCAGCAGAATAAAGTAGAGGACAAGATAAGAGGTCAGGAGGACATCTGAAGTTCTGCTCTGACTCCCATTCACGCATGCATGGGTACACAGATGCTAAATGTGTATGCCCATGCTAACACACACAGACACACACATGTATACACGTTCCCACTCAGACACATGCACACGCACACGATAATACCTTTGCCTTCCAGAAATACATGTGGAAATGTTTATATGTGAAGGATATGATGACTTCAATATGTTTTCAAATAACTCAGGAAAAATTAATAAAGCCTGGCATGGTGGTGTATCCCTAGAGTCCCAGCACTCGGGAAACTAAGACAGGAGGATTGAGAGCGTACTAGGAAAGCTTTGGCTACATAGTAAAATTCAGGGCAGTCTGGAATGCCTAGCTTGACCCTGCTAAAAAGTTTATGAGTGCAAGTGCATTATTAATTAAATTCTAAAATTAAATTTCCAGAAAGAAAAGAGTTGGCAAACCATTCATTCATTAATTAATTAATAAACAACATTTATATGCATTTGGTGAATTTAAGCCAGAGAGAACCTTTCCTCTTTATACTCTGTCCGGTGTTATGTCACACCAACAGCCAGCTAAGCAGTTTGGCTTCCCAGTCCCTGTAGGAGGACTACAGCCCACACACAACAGTCGCTCATCCCAAGACTCTGCTTGGTACATAGGGCTGGAGGCCGGAGTGAGAGCAGGAAAAAGCCAGACTCCTTGCAGAGGAAATCAATCTCACAGGGGCTTCTCCCTCACAGGAAGAAATCACTTTCCAAATGCAATCAGGAGTTTCCTGAGAGTCATTTGCAAGACTTGGGACCTGACCTCTGGTCCCTCTCTCCCTCTCTGCCCATGCCCTGCACAGGCTGATTAGCTATCTCTGCTGTGTCTGTGGATGAGCTCACCTTGGCAATGCACGAGGCTATTCTCAGCTCTGGGAATGGGATAATGAGATACCCAATTAAGGTGATGTTGGATAAACCCGACTCTGGCGACTACCACCCAGCTAGCTCAGAAGGCCTTTCAACTGGCAGGGAGTAAGGGACAGATCTCCTTGGGGACCATCAGGCTCTAGTGAGCCTGAATGGACTAATCACAGATGTTCCAGATGTGCGCAGATGGGAGGCAACATAAAAGCCTCTCGGGGAGGGGAAGGATGCCAAGGTTGGCTTGGCAAAGCTGACGAATAGGTTCCTTGCTGCCGTTTTCTGTGTTAATCCTCACGGCTCAGAATGCTGCTGGCTGAACCAACAATGCTGTCTGGAGCATGGAAAAAGGCTCACACCGAGGCCCAGGCCCAGACCGCACTCTCCAAAAAAGCTGTGGAGATAAGCACTGCCTCTGTAATAAGAATAGCAATGATGCGGGGCAAGGTGTTGCAAACTTACAATAACTGATCTTTGGGTGGCTGAGACAGGAGGATTGCCACGAGTTTGAGACCAGCCTGGGATACATGGTGGATACCAGGCTAGCCAAGGCTACATCTCAGAACTAAGGAGTAGTGATAAAGCTGGAAGATAATTACATAGTTGGCACGGTGGTTGGTCCATGCCTGACTTCCCAGCACTGACACCCTAAGTAATCATCAGTTTGAGGCTGAGAGATGGCTCACACTGAAAAACATTGGCCTCTATTCCAAAGGCTTGTTTGGTTCCACATCCTGTGGCTCACAACTACCTATAATTCTAAACTCATAGACTCCCAAATCTTTCCCTTGTCTCCATGGCTCTGGCATACTTAAGGCATGTGCATGCATACACAGAGAGAGAGAGAGACAGAGACAGACAAACAGACACACACACACACACACACACACACAGAGAGAGAGAGAGAGAGAGAGACCTACACAGACACACGCACATATACACACACATATACACACACATATATACACACATATACACACAGGAGACAGAGACAGAGAGACAAAGAAAGAGAGAGCACTGCACACACATAAATCAATAAAAACAAAGTTAGTTTTTGGTTTGGTTTGGTTTTTTGAGACAAGGTTTTTCTCTGTGTAGCGTTGGCTATCCTAGAACTCACTCTGTAGACCAGGCTGGCCTCAAAGTCTCAAAGATCTACCTGCCTTTGCTTCCCAAGTGCTGGGATCCAGGCATGTGCCACCACCATCCAGCGCAAAATTAGTCTGTTAAACTGGTCCTCAAGACTACGGGCGACATAGCAAATTCCGGACAGACTATGATATGGGAAGATCCTAATTTTAAAAAGTAATTGATCACCTATCATTAATCAAGGCTCAGTTCAGAGTGTATTATTCACTGGATTCCCAAATGTGTGTGTGTGTGTGTGTGTGTGTGTGTGTGTATGTGTCTGTGTGTGTGTGTTCCTGTGTGTGTCTGCGTGTGTGCCTGTGTGTTCCTGTGGATGTGGATGTGTGTGTGCCTGTGTGTATGTGCCTGTGTGTGTGTGCCTGAGTGTGTGTGTATGCCTCTGTGAGTGTGTGTGCCTATGTATGTGTTCCTGTGTGTGTCTGTGTGTGCCTGTGTGTTCCTGTGCATGTGTATGTGTGTATGCCTCTGTGTGTGTGTGCGCCTCTGTGAGTGTGTGTGCCTGTGTATGTGCTCCTGTGTGTGTCTGTGTGTGCCTGTGTGTTCCTGTGCATGTGTATGTGTGTATGCCTCTGTGTGTGTGTGCCTGTGTGTGTGTTCCTGTGTGTATCTGCGTGTGTGCCTGTGTGTTCCTGTGGATGTGTATGTGTGTATGCCTGTGTGTGTGTGCCTGTGTGTGTGCCTGTGTGTGCGTGCCTGTGTGTGTTGCCTGAGTGTGTGTGTGTGTGCCTCTGTGTGTGTGTGTGCCTGTGTGTGTGTTCCTGTGTGTGTCTGTGTGTGTGCCTGTGTGTTCCTGTGCATGTGTCTGTGTGTGTGCCTGTGTGTGTGTGTGCCTGTGTGTGTGTGTATGCCTGTGTGTGTTATGTACTTTCACCATCTCATTATACTCATTCTATTATGCTATATATTATATGATGCAGATTAAATTGTAAAAGTATTTAGACACTTTTATTATTGTCACAAAAGAAAGAAGAAACTAAAGATCAGGTGCCTCCCTGAAACCACGAAATAACCAGTGGGAAGTGGAATTTGAACCCACAGCAAACTGGAGCCTCCAGTCCCTACTCTGCAACCTGGTCACCATGTCATCGCCAAGCCAGAGGACACAAACCCAAACCTGAACTGCAATTTCCCAGCAGGCTCTGGGGTTGGAGACTCAGACCAGGGAAGACTAGAGTTGAGAAGCAGGGCTGGGCCCTGGGCACGAGGCTGGAATTCAGTCACTGAGAAGGGAACAGAGGAATGGGGTGGAAAGGGGTGGGCCGGGAACCAGACCTTTGAGGACGATTGTCCAGGATGGCCACGGAAGCATAAAGCAGCTTTGGCTGGAGCCAAAAGAGACATAAGCCCATTAAACATTAATTATGATGAGAGAAACCACCACTGCTATCCAGTATAGTCAGCTCCCGCTGTTGATTATCACACAAAAACTCTAAGATTCTAAACCTTCCTGACACAGAGTGCTGATAATGTCCAAGGCAATGAAGAGTTTTCCCCTCTGACTATTATATATCAAGTATGTACTGAAATGTCACAGTGTAACTCGTAAACATGTGTCAAAATGAATACTGTTGAGGAAAAAAATATATTTCAAGGATAGCAAGTTAGAGCCACTCCAGGTGGTACAGCTGGGTATGATAGCCTAGGGAGAGAACAATCAGTGACTGTGGCAGTCACGGCAGGCATCTTGGAAGAGGAGTCCTGACTGCTGTCCTCTTCTCAAAGGTAGGGAAGGTAATAGTCACAGGAATGAATTCAGTGAAGAGGAGCCTAATGTGTCAGAGAGGTTTCTGTTCCCTTCTGTTCCGAGAGACACCCTCAGATGGGCATTCTTTGTGAGATTTTGCACATTTAGTTAACTTCTCATGTGATCCCTGCCCACTTTACTGAGGTGGAAACTTACTCTTAGAGGGAATGGTGAGGGGAGTGGTCGGCTCACGGAGACCACGCCCCCCGCTCCGCCCAAGGAGACCACGCCCCTCGCTCCGCCCAAGGAGACCACGCCCTTCGCTCCGCCCAAGGAGACCATGCCCCTCGCTCCGCTCAAGGAGACCACAACCTTTGCTCTGCTCATGAATACCACAGTCCTCAGTCTTGGAGACCACAGCCTTCACTCTGCTTGCGGAGACCATGGCCTTTGCTTTGCAGGCATAGGTGGGAGGATTTGACAAGGCCTTGTGCAGCTGCCACTGAGGAGGAAGTCTCTAAATGCTGCTTTTTCCTCTCTGCTGCTGTCACCGAGTATGAGGTCGGTAGATTGACTGTTGGGTGGGAGCTGGATGTGGGGAAAGGCGGCGGGAATGAGAAAGAACAAAGCCATGTATGCACAGTGATGTGCCCATTCCTTTACCCGGTGTCTTCTGAGCATGCACTACGCTCCAGGCTTTGGGACAATCCACACTAAACTCAAGCTCCTGGGAAACAGTGCCTGTGCTCAGGGGGCACGCAGTGTGGCAGCAGTGAAAGGAATTGATCCAATAATAGTACCGATGCATGCCATGTACTGAGATTAGCTCCATAAGGAAAACCAACCAGGGTGTGCCGGGGCTGGAGCGGATCTCCTCCAAAGCTCCGGTGGTTCTAGTGGGACGTTGTAACGTCCTCACTGCACAAATAGGTGGACCTCAGTTCAATCCCTGAAACCCACATATAAAATAATTTAAAAAGTAGGCCAGGTTGGACATGCTTGCTATCCAAGAGCTGGAGAGGCAAAGCAAGCAGTCCCTGGGGCTCAGTGGCCAGCCAGGGTGGTGAATTCCAGCACCAAGTACTGGTGAGTTCCAAAGCAGTGGGAGAACTGCCTCAAAAAAACCCAAAGTGGATGTTACCTAAAGAATGACGATGGAGGCTGTCCTCTGACCTCCGCACATAAAACCATGCTTACCTTCCCACATACATGTACTTACATACATACATTACACTATATATACATATTTATATATTTTATATAATCAATGTCATTAGAAAAAATTAAATGAGACCACTATTTTTTTAAAGGTGTTTTAATGCCACTGTAGCTGTTACATGGATGAGGAACCAGAGGCGAAAAGTAGAAATAAAATAGGTAGAAAATGAACACAGAAGAACTGACAATGAGCGGAAGTGAATTCTTGCCGGGTGTTCTGGATCCAGAGACTGCACCGTGGGGCATGCTGGATCCAGAGACAGCGCAGAGCTTCCCAGCAAGGAAGGCGGATTGCAAGTGGCCTTCTCCTGCTCAGCCGACTTGGAATGAGAGGGCCTCTGGCTCAGCTTCATGAAGAGCTGGATGCTCTGGGAGCAGTCACCTGGGCAAGGAATTCAGGTCTCCCCGTCCTCGGAGAGCACGGCCTGGCAGTGCTGCTGCCTAAGGCCTACCGAGCTGTCCATCCTGTCCACACTCTAATGATGCATTATGCCCCCCACCCTACCCTTTTCTTCCCCCCGAAACTAACCTCTGAGCATTCCTCGTAGACAGAGTCTGTCTGGAGCTCCTCTGGCACTTATTGCAACAATCCACGACATTTGTTCCCTTCCTGTTTCGTTTTGGGTTTCTGGTTTTATTTTGTCTGAGACAGGATGTCCTGTGTGTTCTAGGCTGGTCTTGAATCCATGGTTTCCTGTCTCCACTTCCATCCTGGCTTCCCAGAGCTGAATTTACAGGAGGGCATCAGCACAGCCAGCAGTATTAGTTTCTGCTTGCTGATGTAACGAATGTCCATAAACTTAGCTGTTAAAACAACACATATAATCCCTCTTGTATTCTCAGAAATCTGGAACCAGATTCATTTGGCTAACATCAGGGTGTTTGTTTTCAGGTGCTTACTAAACAATCATGAGGACCAGAATTCACATCCCAGCACCCACATAACAAGTCAGATACCCTGTAACTCAAGCTCCCAAGCCCTAAAAGATCTGAGACCTTCTTCTGGCTTCCATGTTCGCACAGGCATGCAAACCCCCACACTCACATGTGCGTGCACGCACACGTGCACACACACACACACACACACAAATAAAATGAAATCTTTAAAAAAAAAATAAAAAGATTGAGCATGCACGACATTAAGTCAGAGCAGAGCTGATGCAGCGGACAGGGTGACATTCTCTCTAAGTGCTACAGCCACCTCTTATATAGACCGACCAAGACTAGCCTTGTGCTGGATCTTGCCCTGTCCATCTGGACTTGACAAACATTAACCACAAGCAGACTCTGGTGTTAAAAGAGGCAGCTGAAGAGACCCAAAACTCCCAACAAAGAGATCTTGTAGAATCTGGGTTCACTTATATAATTTCTGTTTTTGCGAATGTACAATGAAAGTGTCTATATTTAGGCTGTTGTGGGCATCTTCCTCTCAGAGCCAATGGCATTAGATAGAATCAGACTCCTACCTAAGACTAATAAAAGTGTTTTCTCACCCTAGAAGGAGAAGACAGGCAACTCAATTAAGATAAATATTTGCAGAACTGGGCTTGAATTTTCTTTCAGCCTTCTGAGAATACAAGTTAAATCCAAGATATCATGCTAGCTCATGCGAGTAGAATTAAACGACTCTCCTTTTGCTGATGGCTCTTTCCATTTGGTAAAATGTCTCCATGGTTCATACATGCCATCTTAACTTCCCGTTACAGATGAATAATATTCCAGTGTGTGCTTATTCCACATTTTGTTTGTCCATCTGCTAATGGACACATGGCTGCCTCTCCTCTACAAACTGCAATGCCCCTAAGAGAGTACAAGTAACTATTAGAGTCCCTAGTCTTAGGCAGTGGGGAGTATCTCTCCTCGGGTGTATGCCCTGAAGAGAATTTGGGGAGATTACATGCAAAGTGTGTCTTGTTTTGTTTTGTTTTGTTGTTTGATTTGGATAGAATTCAGTGTTCTTTCAGCCCATGTATTGCCTTAAGGTAATACATTATATTACTTCCCTTTTCGTGGTACAGGTAGCTCTGCATGGCAGGAGTGTGCAGCTGGGACTCCTCCACTCCTCACATCGTGGTGCCACAGGAAGCTGCAGCAGACAGGAAGTGGGGTCAGACTGTAAAGGCTCCAGATCCATCCCCATTTCCTTCAGTGACTTCACACCTCCCTCCGAAATGTTCTACAACCTTCAAAACTAGCAGTCCCAGCTAGAGACCAAGAGCTCAAATCCATGATCCTGCAGAGGACATTCACACACTTAAACCACTATGTATCTGCCTCCACCACACTGGAACAAAAGGTTTGTACCACCATGCCTGGACCTCCACACAGCTTATAGGGCATCTAACTCAGCTACAGGCTTGCAGGACTTCGGGCTTGCACATTGGGCACTCTACTGGCTAAGACATCTCCTAGCCCCTTCAGTTTTCTGCGTTGCAGTTTCAAACGGTCGATCATATTACTTAATATTCTAAAATGTTTAGCTCCAGTATATTTCCACTTATCTAATTTTCCTTCATTGCCTGAGCTTTTGGTGTTATAACCGTCAAAATAACTGTCACTTTTACGGCCATAAGTTTGTTTCACTGCTGTCTAATACTAAGAGTTCTGCTTTGGCGCTATACTTGCCCACGGTGAGTTTGTATTTTGGTGTAGTATGAAGAACAGCTCTGACTCCCTTCTGCTGCATGTAGGTGTCCAGTATTTCCAGTCCACACTATTTTAGGAACCTACAGAATGGTGCCTGCAGCCAGCTAAGCAATGCAGGAGTCCCTGGAAAGTCCCTCTGACTGGGACAGGTGCCTTTCCAGTGTTCTGTCACATCGACACAACCTTTCACCATATATGAGGATTCAGTGCTGGACTTGCTCTTCTAGTCCATTTTGCTCTCTGTCAAAAGCGCTTGTCAGTAGCTTCAGAGTAGAAGGTACCTAAGTGTCTGCTGGCAACGTTGCCGTAGAATGTGACACAGCACTGACAGCAAACAATTTCCAACCACTAACACCATGTGTAAACCTCACAGGTATGTTAGGGAAATGACACCAGGCTCCCCACCCCCGAAAAAGAACAGTAATTTTATGATTTTCTCTAATTTAAGTTTGAAGGAGTCAGAACACAGGTAGCAGCGACATGAGGGAGACAGCCCGGGAGGGGAGGAGCTGCTAAGGCAAAGTTCCAGATCTTGCTCTGAGTGCTGCTTTGTGTGTATTTAATAAAACCCATCAAACTATACATTTGTAACTGGTGCCTTTTTCCACAAGATCTTAGGTGGCAACAAAAAGCTTTTAATTTTTTTGATAACTTAATAAATATAAAGCCTTAGAAACATTGGTTCTCGTGCAGGAACCAGAACCACAGTCCAGAGTCTGCATTTTATCATGATCAGCTGGTGTGATCATGAGAGAGCTAGGCCAATCAAAACTTAGCAATGTCCAGGCTCTGCCAATCACATCCACAGGGTGGCTGTCAGCTGAAAATAGCTCACTAAGTTCCCAGCAGTCCCTACTACACAACTCATGTTCTGGGTTTATAAAGCTGATACAAACCAAGTGCGCTATCCATGCCAGCGTCTAATAATAAAATAATAAGGTTATACCTGTTGCTAATATGTCTATGACTGGGAGACAGCCCAACAAGCACAGACAATTAAATCAAGAGATGCAATAAGTTAATCCTGGGAGACTCTGGAAGAATGAAATTTGGCCTCATCTATGACAGTCACCAGCAGCCATAGGAGTCCCTCCAAAGCACCTCTGGCTTCAGGAGCCTCAGGAAAGAAAGATGCTTTCCCACCGTTGTCCACCTCATACTGTTTCCCACGGTTCATGTTGCCTCTGCTGCTCCCACGCCTTTCAAACAGCTCTGTCTGACACCCGTGAGCAGATACCACATATCCCATAGCCCTGCACCATCTCCTGTGCAGCTGCACAGTGACCCTGTGCTCTTCGCATCTTATGCCAAAGGTGAGAAATTCCAGGCATGAAACACGAAGTCGTGTTGAAAGCCATCCACAAGTGACAAATCTGGAATTCAAAATTAGGTTGAGTCTCTAAGCAGATCAGGTGGCACTGACCTATAACTCCAGTCCTTAAGAAACAGGCGCAGGAGGACTGCCAGACATTTGAAGCTAGCCTTCTCTACATAGAAAGTTCCAGACCCACCAGAGCTACAAAGTTGGACCATATCTTAAAGATATTAAAACACAAAATTAAAACACAACAAACTCTAAGAGCTGACCTTTTAAACAGTTTCACTGAGACCTCAGTGTCACTCAGAATCTTCCAGAGGAATAGAACCAATAAGACTCATGTGTCTAGGAAGAGAGTTACCATAGGAACTGACTCATGGGAGTATGGAGAGTGAGAAGTCCCATGATCCCCTTTCTGTTAGCTGAGGATCAAATATGGTATAACCCTCTCCAGGACCAAAGGCCCTATGCCAAGGGGCCTTGACCCCCAAATCAGAAGAGGATGCATAGCCCCGGTACAGTAGGAGAAAGGCACCTGCCAGACACCCAGATGCCGGTTGTATCCTGGCCTTCGTATCATATCCACCACATCAGGAAAGGCAGACCATCTTCATCAAACCGCTCGCTAATACAAATGCTAGTCCGTCTCAACAGAGCTCTTAGAGGGGAGGCACACCCAGAGATGGTGCCTTGCCTACTTGCTCTCTTAGCTAAGCCAAGTCGGTATACAAAATTAACTTTCCCAACTTGTTCCCAGCCACAAAAATACTCGGGGATTCTGCTGAAGAAGGAAGACCCCCAAAAGACAAAAGAATCTCAAGTGCCTAGAGCTCAGACATCATTGACCCACCTCTTTGTCTCACCGGGCTGCACAGGAATCAGTACAGGGTCAGAGCAGAGAGTACAGCATCACTGCATGGCTGTCAGGTGTCTGCTAACAGAGGGAAGACGGAGTGAAAGGGATTCCCTTGACAGGAGACCAGGAAGCCATCCAGGAAGCTATCACTTCTGTCCAACGTCAACAGAAATGGAGAGTCACAGACAATCTCATCATACACATATGGGAACATGAAGGCTGAGTTTAAAGGCAGCTTGATGTGATTCAGGTATTGTCTTTATTTCCAATTTTGAAATCTGGTTCATCGTGGATTTCTCAGTTTCGTTGATTAAAATGTTATTTATGTCAGGGAGCACCTCTGGCACACCTTTGAGTTGGCCTGCTGAACAAATACTATGCTCCCCTCTCCTGGCTGACAACGGCACACTCTTCACATACAAAGCAAAAGTTACACTCAGAAACAGTATCCTTTGAGTGCAAGCCATGTTTCTTTAGCTCTGAACCAGAGAGTCTAGAACAGTGGGCCCTGACATCCTCAAGCCCTGGAAACAAATTTGTTGGCAACTCCTCAGCAGACTTAAACAATATTTCAGTGCTTAATTAAATTCCAAGAACACCTGTTTCATCAGCTTATAAATTCCAACTGAATTTTAAGCAAATTCTGTTTGGCATACAGAATTTTCATTTTCTAGGCTGTAACCACAGCAACACTTCCTCTGCATATCCATCATCCCTACTCTCTCTCTCTCTCTCTCTCTCTCTCTCTCTCTCTCTCTCTCTCTCTCTCTCNTCTCTCTCTCTCTCTCTCTCTCTCTCTCTCTCTCTCTCTCTCTCACACACACACACACACACACACACACACACACACACACTACCAGGCACTAAGAGCTGCGCACTGAGACTTTCAGTCGCCCAGTCAACTCTGCCACTCAAGGCCCTAGCACAAAAATATGTTCTGTTGTTCTTTTTACTTTTCTTGGAAGGTCACCTAAAGTTTGGACATTTTTTCCAAGAGAGAATAGTGTGATGAATTAAACTTCCTTCGCTGCCTAACACCCAGGAACTGAAATAGCTGTCCCTTTACTCAAGAGTCTCAAGCCCATATGTCAAGCCTGAGGTTGGAACTCTACACACATATGCTCCCTGAGCTGCAGGCCCCTGAGCTGCAAACCAGGCATAGCCATGAAACCTCAGCATTGATGTAACAGTCAAGCCTCACAGTTAGGAGTACTGTCGTAGGGACTAGGAGCTAGGCTTCCAGAACTCTAAAACCTGCCTGTTACATCAACATCAGACTCTAGGGCCTCAAATGAGCCCATGGGTGATACTTGGGCAGACATCATGATGTTTTATCTTCATTATTAACCAGAATGAATTTAGAATCACCTAAGAAGCACGTCTCTGTGTATCTTTGTAAGTCTTTATGAAAGTAAACTGAGGCAGGAAGACCCATATTGACTCTCAGCGGCATCATCCCATTGGTTAGGGCCCCATCCTAAACAAAAGGTCCAAATAGGCAGAGTGAGCATTCCCCTCACTGACTCCTAACCACAAATGCAATGGTCTGGCTGCTTCAAGCTCCTGCCACCTGGCTTCCGACCACAGTGGACTGAGTCCATGAATTATGAGCCAAAGGAAACCCTGCTTTGAGTTCATTTTGTTTGGATTTTATCGCAGCGATGAGAAAAGTAAGTCACCCATGTAGCGATGACTACAAGGCAAGAATGAGAATGGACTGTAAATCCTTTCATCTGGTGACAGCTATACTGCAGTGGAGGGCAAGCACCAAGAAGTCTGCTAAACTGAGATTACACCAGGTATGAGGGAGGAGCGTGGTCCCAAGTGTCGGATTATAGTGCAGAGAAGACTCATGGTCCAGAGTTAGTTAGTCCAACTTTACATTGACTGGTCTAACTTCTGGGCTTCGGTTTTCTCCCTTACAAAATGGACATAATAGTTTCTAGTTTGTAGGCCTGTGTTAGAGTTTAATGGGTTGGTTAATGTAAGATGCTTACACTATGGCCTGATAGATAGCAAGAGATTAGTAAATACTGTTATTGATACATGGGAGTTGGAAAGATGGCTCAGTGGTTTAAAGCACCAGTTCTTCTTGCAGAGGCACATGGCTCAGTTCCCAGCACCTTCACAGTAGCTAAGAACCATAAATAGCTCCAGTTGCAGAAGATCCAATCCCCTTTTCTGGCCTCCTTGGGCACTGCATGCATGTGGAGCACAGACATGCATGCTGGCAAAACATACATAAAAATAAGTAAATCTTTTTTAAAAAAATTAAGTACCTTTAATCCCAGCACTTGGGAGGCAGAGGCAAGCGAATTTCTGAGTTCGAGGCCAGCCTGGTCTACAAAGTGAGTTCCAGGACAGCCAGCCAGGGCTATACAGAGAAACCCTGTCTCGAAAAACAAACAAACAAAAAAAAAAAAAAAAAAAAGAAAAAGAAAAATTAAGTACCCATAATAATGTGAGTTATCAACTTGATGTAATTAAGAATCAACTTGGAGATGAATATCTGAGAATGTCTATTGGGGTTCTCACAGTTAAGTTCACTGGGGTGGGAAGACCCACCCGCTATGGGTGGCATTATTCTGTGACTGGGATCCTGGCCCTGTAAATGGAAAGGGAGCCTGCATAGCAGTAGACTTCATTGCTGTTTCTGAACTGCGGGTACAAATGTGACTGGTGGATTCAAGCTTTTGCCACTGTGAGTCACTTGCAATGAGAGACTGTAACTGGGAACTAACTGTCCATTAAAATAAACCTTTCTCTTACTCTCTTCTATACCTATTATCCGGGAATGACGTTAGCCGAAATACCCCACAAAGGGGAGGGAGAACCTGTGGAGACCATATCCAGAGGTTGGGCATGGCCCCCCTGGTTGAGAATGGAGCACTCATCCATCTGTAAAATTCTAACCCTGAATTGCTCCTGTCTAAAGGAAATACAGGGACAAAGAGTTGAACAGACTGAAGGAAAGGCCATCAGAGACTGTCCCACCTGGGGATCCATCCTGCATGCAGAGACCAAACCCAGACATTATTGCAGATTCCAAGAAGTGCTTGCTGACAGGAGCCTGATACAGCTGTCTCCTGAGAGGCTCTGCCAGATCCTGACCTATACAGATGTGGATGCTCGCAGCCAACCATTGGACTGAGCACAGGGACCCCAATAGAGGAGTTAGGGGAAGAACTGAAGGAGCTGAAGGGGCCTTATCTGGCATCAATGGGAGGAGAGTTCCTTGGACCTGTGAAGGCTCAATGCCCCAGTGTAGGGTAATGCCAGGGTGGGGAGGCAGGAGTGGGTGTGTGGGCAAGCAATGTCATGGAAGCAGGGTAAGGAGGGATGGGATAAGGGGTTTGCAGAGGGGAAACCAGGAAAGGGGATAACATTTGAAATGTAAAAAAATAAAATATTCAATTAAAAATTATTAAAGATAAATAAATAAACCTTTCTCCTGTACATTGGCTCTGTCAGTGCTCCATCACAGCCAGAGGATAGGGAACTAACACCGTGCACTTAAAGTGGCTTCTCCACGCCACCTCAGTAAATCCCCACCTCTTCTAGTTGGGTGTTAAAGTTCTGGGGTGATGAAGTCACTCCTCACATCCTCCAGCTGAGTTTGGGGCTCTGGCTATCTTGCCTCATGTACCAAGTCCCCGAGTGTTCCTTCTTCTCATCCACCTTAAGGAAATCCTTGGGCAAATCATCTCAAGTCTTCCCTGACCTCTGACCTCCCACCTTCTGCACTCCTGCCTCTACTTCTTGCCTTGTTTTCCCATCCACGCGCTATGATGGAGAACTCTCATCATAGCTGTACCTAAGGATCAGACTATCTTCTTTATCCCTCTATGGACAGAAACGGACCGTGGATCATCCCATACCCTGTGCTTAAGACACAGTTAGATGGATACTCATCCAGTCACCCTCCCCAGATATCTTTCCCACATTGTGTGCTGAAGCCTGGGATAGAAGCTGAGGAGTGCAAATACAGAGCTTGCCCCAGGGTGCAAGAAAGAAGAGGATGCTAAGCCAGTTAGTTAACTAACTGCCCGACTGTAACCTATGAACCTCACAACCACAGAGCTGCCAGGGGATCTGGGGGGGGGGGGGATCTACCCACTCAGTATCCACACAAGGCTGAGGACGTCGGATTGGGATTTGGGGATTTTCTTAGTTAGGGTTTCATTGCTGTGAAGAGACACCATGGCCACAGCAACTCTTATAAAGGAAACCATTTACTGGGGCTGGCTTACAGCTGGTTTCATCCGATATCTCCGTGGTGGGAACCATGGCAGACATGGTACAGGAGAAGGAGCTGAGAGTTCTACATCTGGATCCACAGCAGTAGAAAAACCGTGAGCCACAGTAACGAGGGCTTGAGCTTTTAAGCCCTCCAAGTCTGCCCCAGAGACACACTTCCTCCAAACATGCCACACTTACTCCAACAATGCCAATCCCGGAGTCTATGGGGTCATTTTCATTTAAACCACCATAAGGACTACCATAACTCAGTTGTCAGAGTGTTGGCCT
This sequence comes from Mus pahari, assembly GCF_900095145.1. Classification (NCBI taxonomy): domain Eukaryota; kingdom Metazoa; phylum Chordata; class Mammalia; order Rodentia; family Muridae; genus Mus; species Mus pahari. Next base: position 165,325,765 of record NC_034590.1, on the reverse strand, counting down.
CTTATCCACAGAGCCCTGCGTCTGATCCCTAGGCCTGCATAAACCAGGTGTAGTGCAGCATCCTTTAATCAAGGCATTCAGGAGGTAGAGATACAGAGAACAGGAGATCTGTCATCCTTAGCTACATAGTAAGTTTGAAGCCAGCCTAGGCTACATTAAACCCCATCTCAAAAGGAGAGAGAGAGAGAGAGAGAGAGAGAGAGAGAGAGAGAGAGAGAGAGAGAGAGAGAA
>NC_034590.1:165302205-165325449 GCF_900095145.1 Mus pahari | reverse complement strand
GAGAGAGAGAGAGAGAGAGAAGAAGAAGAAGAAGAAGAAGAAGAAGAAGAAGAAGAAGAAGAAGAAGAAGAAGAAGAAGAAGAAGAAGAAAAGAAAGAAGGAAAGAAAGGAAGAAGAAAGGGAGGAAGGAAGGAAAAAACATAGGAAAAGAGAAGAAACTAAAGTCTCAGGACTCTGCTTATTGGTCTCGTCTTCAAACTACTGCCTCTAAGCACAAAGTCCTCTTTTACATCAAGGTAGGATAAACAGGCCACCTCATTTTGCTTCTCCTGGCAAAGTGTTGGCTTTATTTCATGATCCAGAAGGCCCTGGGCCCAGGGCTCAGGCAGTCTCCTATTAGCAGTTGCTTGGGCTTGCCTCTGAGCCAGGGAGGGTGCAACTCATTTGGAATTCCAGTTAGGGCTCCAGGATACAGGAGCCCTTAGATTCTCTTTAACTTTCTTTTTAAACGGAAACAGTGGTGGAGATCTTGGAGCTCACAAAACCAAGAGGTTTGTGAAAAATAAAAGTAAGGCCCTACAAGGAACAAGTTCCAGGCTCACATCTGGGGCCCCTTCTACCACACACCTTGGCAATGTCAAGATGCAAATTTGGAAGGAGTTTTCCCAGTGCTTGCAAGGGATTGTGGGTTTCCATTTTCCTATTCCAACCAGAGTGCTCTGGAGTGTTCTAGAGTAAACTGGGAGTCCCCTCCACCTCTCTCGGGCGGCAGGCTGCCCACTTCCCCTCACCTCCCTCCAGTGAGGTTTGCTGCCCACTTGCTCATTCTAGTTGCCTTACTTGGGACTGTAGCTGCTTTGTGTCAGCTGGCCTTGGCTGACCCTCCTCTCACAGGCCAGCCCTGATGGCTCTAAAGAGACTCACTTCCCTGGCAGCCTGGCAGCCATGTGATGAAGCCATCAGAAAACCAGATGTAGATCTCAGGTCTCCTTCTACCTTCCAGCTACTGAGATGACCTCAGAATGATCAGCTAATGCCCAACCCTGCTCAGTTTGCTGACCCCTGAACTCTAGAACAATTTCCCGGACCCACTAATTTACCTCTACCTAACACCTCCCCCCCACCCCCGCTTTGGTCTTGGAACTTGGACAGTTCATCTGTTCATTAGTAAAAGGCAGCACAAGCTTGTGGGCTAGCCAAAGTCCTGGGCACGGCTGTGGGTTGCCATGGAAAGAACGTGCTTTGAAATCACACAGGCTTATGTTCCAGTCCCCAGTACTCAACTACCAATTGAATTTCATCTTGTTTGTCTGTAAATGAGGGTCCCAGAGAGTCAGAAAAAAAAATGGAAGGGAAACCTTTTTTTTTTTTTTTTTTGACACATTGAAAGTGTAATAATGACACTTACTGTATCCACCTGGGCATCCTGATTCAGTGGCTGTCTTGCAGACCTGTCCAACAGTCACAAGGAATAAAGGGGTTACTGTCTGCTAAATGCCAGAACTCCTGCCAGGATATTTCTAAGTGTCAGTAAATATTGGTTTGCCTCCCCTTTAAAACACACACGAGTCCTTTCCCCCACTAAGTCGGATCACACCATGACTGCCTTCTTCATCCTCTCTCAGACACATCCTAGATCATTCTCACTGTATCATTCTGGCTTGCTGGGCAAAGGATCCGCCCATCAGAAATATCTAACTGCTGCCAGGTGAGAAAAATCAAGGCTGTCTGCTGAGTCCCCTTGGCACTCAAGCTTCTTACAGAGACATCTCTTGGCGGTTGTGACTATCCGATGCTAAAACGAACAAGTGGAGACGTTTATCTCATGGAAGCCCAAGTTTCTGGCAAGAACTCGCATCTTGTATATTAGGAGAAAGGAGTGGGTACAGGGATGACCTGCCATCTCTGTGGAGGTTTGCTTCAGCTAGCTGTAGGATTGTCACCAACTGCACAAGAAGTTACATTTTACCCGGAGTTTATCAGACTTACCTACATCGGCTAACCTGCCATTTATGTATGCTGTACATTACTTTTTCAAAAGTGAGACCTCTGCCTTATGACTCAAATTTTTTCTTTTGCTTGCTCAAAGGCTGTGGGCTGCATGAATACAGCAAAGGGAGGAAATCTATTATAGGCATGTGGCAATAAACACTTCGAGGAGGAAGAAACTAAATACATTCCAGTCTTATTAAATAACGTATACCTACCTGAAGAAGGAGATGTGTAATTTCGGTGGGAAAACAACGCGAACTTGCAGAGGCTTTGAGACAACCTAGCCAAGCCTCCCCACCTGCTAATAAAAAGCTCAGGGTCTGTTCCAGCACTCTGCTTCCCAAAGGCAGGATGCAGCTTCATCTGTGCACACGTTCATCTGTAGGTACAGGCACTGCCCACACTGTTCCTTTTTAAACCTCTACTTTTCTCTGCTAGGGATCAGGATAAACCAGTAGGTGATGGCTTTTGGGCTCATGGGTGAAGAGGTGGTACTTGTTTCAAAGAAATCAACAAAGCTCCTAGTAAGCGCCGGGTGGCTTAAGCTCCCCCAAATGCTTCTCCTCACACCTGTAAGACTGACATTTAGTTCAGGAAAACTTAATGATATAGAACAAAAGACAAACAGAAGACCAGGCCAAAACAGATCTTGGTAGCAAGTATATTCAGGGAACTAGACGGAGTATTCATCACTTCTTTTGTTGCAGGCTAAGCTTGCCTAAGCTTGCCCAGGATGTAGCCATTTAAGTAATAGTTACAAAATAACAATATTAAGAACCTTTCTTTTGGCAAAACACTTTGGGAAGGCCCCTGTGTGTGGTTTTCAGTTTAATTCTTAGAATTCAGTGAGGAACATGAGATTAGATGAGCCCAAGATCATCTCATTACAAAATGATGGAGCTGGCACTAACCTTACATCTGAGAGTTAGTACTCTCAACAGAGCATGCAAGACAGGGTGTACCTTCATCCCAGGTACACTGCCACTGCAGGAGAAATAAAACCAGAGTGAGTACTTTTCATCTAGCTAGCGATTGCACTTTGCCCACCACATTCTAAGACAACCTCACCTGCCTGTATTCATCATCGTCGAGCCCCTACAACAAGACTGTGAGGAAGTTCTCTCCCTGTTCTAAACCACTGACACTTGGAGATGTTAAATTCCATGTCACCTTTTTAAAAAGCAACAAGGGGAGGCCCCAAGGCCTGACACTTTTGCTGAGGCTTTGAAGTGCCCACAAAAAGGGGCCTATCATGACTGCCCTCTGAAAGACCCAACAAGCAGCTGAAAGAGTCAGATGCGGATATTTGCACCCAACCAATGGACAGAGGCTGCTGACCCCTGTGGTTGAATTAGGGGAAAGCTGGAAGAAGCTGAAGAGCAGGGCAACCTTCCTGTAGGAGGACCAGCAGACTCAATTAACCTGGACCCCCAAGATCTCTCAGATACTAGACCACCAACCAGGCAGCACACACCAGCTGATATGAGGCCCCCAACGCATATACAGCAGAGGACTGGGGTCTGTGTTTAATCAGAGAAGATGCAGCTAATCCTCAAGAGACTGGAGGCCCCAGGGAGCAGGGAGGTCTGGTGTGGTGGGGAGTGGGGTGGGGACATCCTCATGGAGACAGCGGGGTGAGGAAATATGGAATGTGGAACAGTCCGAGGGTAGACCAAGAGGGGCATCAAATCTGGAGTATAAAAGAATATTAAATAAAAAAAAATTTTTTTAAAATAACAAAGCCAGTATACAACTGTACACTGCATCTGCAACCCCACAGACCACACCTTCTACCTCCAAGCTATCTACCCTGCTAAGCCTATCAGGAGTCTCTGTTCCCAGGTTTGAAAGAACAATCAACCTCCTTTTGCAGGTTTCCAAAATAAACTTTATCTCTCTAAATGGCAGCTGGCCCCAAGCCATCAGCACTGGCTTCATACATAGACATAGATAACATTAATGGCAGATGTTCCTAGAGTTGTAAACTTTCCACCAGCATTGTGGTGGGATGTGGAGAGTTTCATGTGAGTCTGGGCCTCCCTCCAGCTCCTTCTAGGGCTCCTCTTCACAGTTTTTCACTTATGGGTTGTTGGCTTTTAGAATAGGGTTAAGAGGACCCTGTGGGGAGCTGTGATATCGGATGCCAGTTGCCTTAGCAACTAACATGTGTGACTTCCAGTCCCTGCCTTCCCCCACCCACATCCCAAGCACTGCAGGTTCGAAACTCTGCTCTCTCTGCTTGGGTTTCTTCATCTTTTCATTGTTTTCTGAGACTGTGTCTCTCTCTGCATCCAAGACTGGCCCTGTGACTGCAATCCCCCTGCAGTCATTCTCTGGTGTTGGGATTGCAAATACAGGTCTCCATTCCTACCCAGATTCCAGTTCCCACTTTTAATAGCACAGAAAACCTGGGGATCCAAGTGGGGGCCCATGTGGATGCTGTGGAAAGACTTTGGCTACTCTTAGCTCTTCTAAGAGCATCTGCTCCTCTTTGGGGCTGCATTAATTTGCCTGACCAACAAGTGCCTAGTAAGTCAGCCCAGCATCCCCAGAGCTCTTCCTTCAGAGGACAGCGGTGAGGTTACAGCAGTGAGGTTACAGCAGTGAGCTGACCCAGGTTACATTTTCTCTTATGCATTGGCCACTGTAAATACGCAAGTGGCACCAATGAATGCCCTAACTGGAAAGAGTCTTGGAGAAATCTAACCACCAGAGCCTATTGACTTTAAGGAATTAGTCTAGTCTGTGATAAAATTAGTTTTCTATCCCCACTCCTTGTGCCCACCTAAAAGGTTAATGCCTTCCCTGTTCCCACACCAACAGGAAAAGTGTTGGATGGCAACTCGCCATTTTCTGACTGCGCCTGGGAGACGGAAAAGCCACAATTTGAATTTGTTTTCCTTGGGATAGCTTTAAAATATCTGGGCTCTGTCTTTGAGCTGTGCGCAGTCAGCAGTTTCTTCCAATAAAGCTCATTTCTTTTTCATGCCAACTAGGACTATGGTTTGATTTGCCGCAGCCCCAGCCCCATCTTCCTTAACCATTTCCGGGAGCCTGACATCCTGGCGAGCCAGCGAGTGAAAACCTGGCTATTGAACAGAGCTCGCCATGACTTCCTGAGGAGAGCAGCACATCTCAGTGATTTTCCCCATTTCCTTTCCTGAAGTTCCCCAGACTGCAAAGTCCCCGAAAGGGCTCTGGGGAGCGAGCATCAGGCATCTGCTGGGAATTCCTCATCAGCACTATCTCACTACTGTGCCAGAAAGAGAACTCAGTGCGGCACAGGACAGAGCTGACACACATTCTGGAGCGAAGAGGAAGAAAGGGCTCTGCCATTGGTGGAAACAAAGCAATGGCCACATCAAGGCTTTAATCAAACGTTCAGCCTTCAAAACCGTTGAAGCCCTAAGCCAGTCTCATCAGGTTCCTCTAGTACGAGGAACCACAAAGAAGAGACTGAAGCAGTCTTTTCCCAGGATTCTTTTCGCAAGCCGCAAACTACTGAGTGGCCTTCTCTCAAACAGGACTAGGTTCTGAGACACCTATGCTTTATCACTCTCCTCCCATATCCCCCCTACCACTCCCACCACATCCCCGACCCCCCCCCCCCCCCCGCGTCTCACCTGACTTATCAAAGAGCCCAAACAGATCAATCAAGCCTGAGACCATTTCACAGCAAAAGGGGCTATTGCTACTACAGGAGACAGAAAGTCTGGAGCTGTCCTTGGTGCTAGGTCAACAGCTGCTGCAGCGCAGGCACTCGGGGAGTTCTCACAGTGTTCTGACTATGCCTCTGCTCTTCCAGGCTTATGATCCCCGCTGATGCCTTTAACCACACCCACTGTCAACCCCAGGATTCCTTGTGTCCCTTCACACAGTCTCCATGAACTGAACTCCACCTCTTGGCTACAATCTCCTACCCACAGACCAGCCTGCCTCTACCTCAAATCACTGAACACAATGTAAGCAGACCACTGGAGGTCTTAAAATACGGAAGGAATAGCAATAGCACTTTTGCCTCTTAAAAAAAAAACTGCTGTTCCCAGTACAAGGAATGTAGGGGATGATAAAATAGGCTAAAAGGGACACTTAAAGATGAAATGGTAACCTCAAGAAGCATTTAGGTACTAGAATAAGCAAGATGTGAATACAGAAAATGAAATTTATGTGAAGAAGAAAGAAGCAGATGTCTAAATAGTCCCAGTCTTTTCTGAATAAACAATATGTAAGATGTTACTATTGAATATTAAGCTGGGTACACCAGATCATCAACCAGTTTTAAGAGGAGGTATATCAAATTTAATTGTGAATGTATAGAATTCAGATAATTTGTCATCCGACATAGGCAGTGATCAAGGGATGTGGCAGTACTCCAGCTAAAAGGGGATCTACGGAAAGAATTTCAAATGAGTCCAGTACTTGAATCTTCAAAGCCATTGATGATTAATAGGAAAATATGAAATATACACAGAAGACTGCGTGCCAGGAAAAGCCCAGAGGAGAGAATATTTTTCTAAGGAGAGACCCATGGTATCAAATGATCGTGCAAGAATAAACTTAGAATGTATCTACACAGCCTAATGACCAGCAGACTTCAGACAACCTGTACCCAGCCAGCTTTTCACTCCATGAAGCAGGTGATGGTGAAGCAATTTGGGGTGATTGAAGAGAGCCTGGAAGGTGAGGATTGACGAGAGCCTGGAAGGTGAGGAGCTGGTAGAGTGAACAGACACAATCTTTTCACAAGTTGCCTGTGAAGAGGAAGAAGAAGCCAGAGGAGTGGGCCGAGGACACTGTGGAGAGTTTTATTTTTGTTGTGAGGATAGAAATACTCAAATTTATTTAGAGACTGGGTGCATTGAGCCAGTCGAGAAGATGTGAAAGATGAGAAAGGAGATAACTGGCAAACAGAAACCTTCAGGAGGCTGGAATCTGGGGTACGAGGAGCTCTTCCCTCCAGAGGGGGCCACAGAGATCAGAACACTGAACGTGCCTTTGTGGAGTGAGGAGTTAGGGAGCACGTGCCAAAACTGTCTTAGATGCCAACGATAGCACGCCCTGGCAGCGCCACTTCACCATCCAAAATAACAAGATTTGTTCCATCAAGAAAACTGGAACACGTCAGTGGGTGTTAGGAGGAAGCGGGTTTTTATTCAAAGAAGGAAGAAGTTTTCTTACAGCTTCTGGAGTTGTCCAGAAACCAAAGGCTGCTGTTGAGAGACCGGTCGCGGGCAGCGTTCAAGGAAAGAACAGTGTTAGCACCTTCCCAGCCACATGGGTGACTCTTGCCTGGCCTAGAGGTGACCAGAGAGCCCCTCAGTGGCAGCCAGCACACTATAGACTCGTTGTCACCCAGCATCCCCAGATCTGTGCCTCTCACACTCCCACCAGCACGCCTTCCAGCCTGCCTCCAACACACATCCAATTTCTCCTCTGAGATACGGTTTGTTCCATGTTTTTCTTTCTTTCTTCTCCCATGCTTTTTGCACTGCTGTGCAAACACCTTCATGGAGCTGTCTCAGGCTGCTCTAGATTCTTTTAATCCTCATTTTTCCCATTTTCTAACCCAAAGCACAGCTTAGGCGTGGAATGTACAGCCTCTCATTTGCTACGGATGCAAGCTGGCTTTATTTCAGATATCTCCGTGTAGACTGACCAGCCCGCACCAGCAACAATGATGCTTTCTTCTTCTCTTTTTCTTTCCCTACCCAAGGTCTATGTTGTTGGTTACTGAACGTAGGTATTTCCTAAGTATGTTTGCCATACTTTCTCTCGAATAATGTTCCAGCCTGGTAGAGATGGGAGTGCCCTTTTCAGAAAAGACAAGAGCCATCTCATGCCATTGGCTTTCCTCAATTATCTCTAACCAGATTACCCTCCTACAGAACACAGAATCCTCTGAGGAGGCCCAGATGGATGCATGCCGGCCCCAGGTATTTGGCTAATTGTTTTCATCCTCTTCCTTCTCAAGTGAAGAATTATCCCTTCAAAGCAGTATAGTCCGGGAAAATCGTTAGTGGTGACTCACGCAGGAGTAGGGTTGGGGACTAGCAAGGAATGGGGAGGATAAAGAGAGAGCACACACACTACTTATGGAGCCTCTGAATGAGGAGCATTAACCAATTTAGACAATTATACAGCTAAAAACAATTAGATAACTTCACAATGGTAGGAGGATATGTAAACAAAACCCATAACACTACCCTGTAGGCCAAGAGAAGAGCAAGCTCAGCCACTTGGGTGGACAGCCTTGCTTCTGTCTGCAGAGCACCCTTCAGCAGCAGCAGCAGCAGCAGCAGCAGCAGCAGCAGCAGCAGCAGCAGCAGCATCGACCACTCTTTTCATGTGAAATGCTTTTGCAGTAGGAATCAGCTCTAGTCGAGCCAGGCATAGAATATGCTATTCCTCAGCCTGACTTCTTGAGTCCAAGAAGGGAATAACAGCCAGCTGGGCATACTCTTCTTTATCCCTCAGTGTGACTGAATCCAGGAAAGGGTCGGCACCCAACACAGCTGATCCTAATTTCACCCGAGAACTAAAGCAGAGATAGGATACGGTAAGAAGTCAGTCTTTCTTCCTTTTGGATTATGAACTTGGACAGGCTGGCTTGGTCCTGCCAGAGGCCATCTTTTCTTCAAATGGGTAAGGTGTGCAGGAGAACAAAGGCAGCAAGGAAGGGGAGCAGAGCCAAGAGATAGAGAAAGTGGAGCCTCAATGAATGGAAACTCTGGAACTCGAGCTCTGGGTCTACCATGCCTGAAACCTTTAAACTCAACACTCACATAAGACAAAAGCCTTCCCCCCTTCATTCTCAAACTAGAGTGTGCTCCCAGTGTTTTGATTTCTCTTGTTTATGTAAAGTAGAGTCTTACCAAATAGAGCCACTGAGGCAGGGAGCTGATGTTCATCAGGAGTGGATGCCAGGCATTGGAGACAGATCTGTGAACCAGAATTATCACACTTCCTGAAACAATTCAGTAGGACTTTCAGCCTCCTGAGTAATAAAAACGGCTGACCAAATTACTGAAGCAGAAGAAACCATAGGAGAGGGACTCCAGAAAGGATAGTAGACAGGCTTCCCCTGATGTAAACTCTAGCTTCAAGGTGTCTGGAAACAGCTGTAATCCTGCAAGAAACTCAGCAACGACTTGAGTGCAGTCTAACCCTGACCTTGAAGATCTCGCAGACATCCTTATTCAATCCAAGGATTTGGCTCCCAAGTCCCTGTTTGGAACTCTTTGGTGGTCAATACTGTCAACTGACAAAATCTAAAACTACCAAGAAGGCAAAACTGAGTGTGTCTGTGAAAAAAATTCTAAGCCAGATCAAATTAGTGAGAAAACCCACCCCAACCATAGACAGCATTGCATGACCTGGGATCTACACTACATACAAAAAAGGGAGAGAGCTGGGTACCAGAATTCATCCCCTCCCCTCCCTTTATTTTCTGACTGTGGATACAGTGTAACCAGCTGCCTCCTGCTCCTGCAGGCATGATTTGTGATGAGCTACACACACAGTGTGAGCCAAGTTAAACTTTCCCTTTCTTAAGTGGCTTTGGTCACAAGTGTCGTGGCAGCAGCAAGGACAGTAGCTGACGGAACTCGATTGCCATGTTGAGAATTCCCATGACTGTCCCCATGAAAATAAGGATTAGGGTACAGGCCCACAGGTAGCATCAAGTTACTCTCCCCCGAGGCTTCTTAAAACATTGCCCTCCTCTTGTCTCCCAAGAGAAATGCCAGCGAGGCATCCACAACTCTCTGGCGAGGCATCCACAACTCTCTGGCGGGCAGAGAGGAAAGCTGTTAACCAGGGAGGAAGAATCCATGCCTTCAGGGGATTAACGCAGCGACTACATCTCCCTGGGGTGGGCACTTACACAGGCTCTCACTCTAGCAAGGATTCTCTGGGCAGAGCTGGCATCCATGCAAAACTGACCTAGCACACTAAATTCCCTTGTGCACTCTCGTCGGGAGATCCTTAAAGAGTGGAGGAGCACAGCTCATGCCCTGGGGTCAGCAGGAGCAGTGCATTGTGAGAGTTTCTGGAAGAGTCAGCAGAGAAAGGTATGAGAGAAGGGCGAGCCTCTGTCTTGCTGATCTCTCAAGTTTTACTAGTGACTCTGCATTCTCTCCCAAGCCTACAAACTTGAGCCAAAGTAGGAATTCTTGGCCCTGGCTCCCTGTTTGAGTCATCAGGGTCACCCTAAATATTTTTGATGTCTGATTCCTGCCCACACCAAGATAAATCATCCCAGGCAGAACCTAGAACGAGTGAACCAAGAAAGCAGCTCCTTGCATGCACTTCCTCTCAGTTCCTTGGGCAGGTGCAGAGCCTGGAGGTATGACACAAAGCCCCTCCCCTATTTGCTTCCACCAGACACCTGGATTCCCAGCTAGCATCAAGCTGAACTCACCAAAGAATGAGGACCCCAGGGTTTGAATAGAAAAGCAACAGAAAAAACAAAAACAAAAACAAAAAACCATGCAGGCTCTCCATTGCTTAGGGACTGTTTGAAATTCTTCAAGACAATGACTGCTGAATGGTAACTAAATAGGGGGCAGGGGAGGAGCAGAAACACAGGCAGTGTTGTACAACAGGATTGAAACCCAGGCTCCCTGCTCCTAGCCATGGTGAATTGGGTTGTGGATAAAATCCCATATTCCAAGAGAATCAAGCTTCTGAGAGAAAGAGGTGGGATACCCCAGGGTAGAGCAGGAATAAGCTTCAAAACTGGGCAGTGTTCTAGTATCTGCTGTCTACTAAACTCTTCTTCTAACCACAGACACTGCTGCCTTGGCTCCACAGTGGACACTGGAGCAAAGTAGCTGATGTCTTCTCTGCCAACTCAACACGCACTTCATCTCTCCTCGCCATGGGAACCATGTAGCTTGGTGGAGAGAATCTTGCTCCAGAATTTAGATCATGTCTGACTTTGGATAGGTTCTCATCTTATCTGTGGTTCAGTTTTCTCGTCTACAGATTGGAGCTGGGCATTAATGAGTTAATGCATTTTGTAATCTCTAGGAGGCACCTGGCATGCCAACTCTTATAGACTGAAAAGAAAAATCATAATTTAAGTCTCTCTGGAACCACGTTTGTCTGTCTACTTCTAGTCCCCAAAAGGGAAGCATATTATCCTATAGTCTGGTATGTAACAGTAACTGACTTTCATGTTAGTATGTGGCAGTTTAGTATTTAACTCTGACATTTAATATTACATACTCAAAGGGTTCAGTGTCCACAGCAGAGTTGTGCAAGTCATGAACCTGGCCTTCAAGAGTCTGTCTCATAATTGGAGAGATTAAATAGACACAAGAGAAAAATCCCTTAAAGGATAAGTATCTGGAAGACTGCAGATGACCTAGCCACGAAGGGCTGAAGGGGTTGGAGGAAACTCTGTAGCCATGGAAGTTTCAAGAAGAGCTCAGATTTGGGCTCTGTGCTGAATGGCATCTCAAAGTGCAGTCACAGTGTCCCCATGATGGGCCACGCCACTCCTCTTGAGAGAAACTTTCAAAGCCAAAATATGAATTACCACTGAAAGGCAATTGCCATAATATAAGATTGTAGGATCTTTTGTAAACTGTTGTATGCACTTATGTGTGTGGTAGGTGTATGTATGTGTATATGGTGTGTGTATATATGTGTGTGTGCTCATGTATGTGCATTCATGTGGAGGTTAGAAGTCCTTAATCACTCTCTACCTTGTTTTTTAATATTTATTTATTCATTTACATCCCAAACGCTGCCCTCCCTCCCAGTGCCCCCTCATAAACACCCTCCCCATCCCCCATCCCTTTCTTCTCTGAGAGGGTGTGTCCCCCTGGATATCCCCCACCCTGGTGTATCAAGTCTCTCCCACTGAGGCCAGACAAGGCAGCCCTGTTAGGGAACAGATACCACAATCAGGCTACAGCTTTAGGGGGAGCTTTTGCTCCAGATGTTGGGTCTGCTACATATGTGCCAGAGGCCTCGTTCCAGCTGGTATATGTTTTTGATTGGTGGCTCAGTTTCTGAGAGCTCCTAGAAGTCCCGGTTAGTTGAGTTGTATTGGTCCTCCTGTGGGATACCCATCTCATTCAGAGCCTTCAGTCTTTCCTCAATTCTTCCACAATAGTCCCTAACGTCCGCCCAATGTTTGGCTGTGGGTATCTGTGTCTGTTTCAGTCGGCTGATGGGTGGAGCCTCTCAGAGGACAGTTATGCTAGACTCCTGTCCACAAGCACAACAGAGCATCATTCATACTGTCAGGGATTGGTGTTTGCCCATTCCACCTTGTATTTTGAGTCAGACTCTCTCACTGAACCTGGAGAGCATGGATTTGGCTAAGTTGTTTGTCTAGAGAGCTTCAGAGACTCACCTGGTCGTTCCTAGCCAGCACTTAAGCCACAGACATGGCACTGCCTCTTCTGTCACTTACAAATACTGGGCATCTGGTGCTCCATGAACCTCATGCTTGCATATGAGGCACGCTACCCACTGAGCCATCCCTCCATCACCATCATCAAGAGTCTCTTAGGATCACATGCCCCCAAAGCCCTGTCAGATCCAAACTTTCAATGAGGAGCTTTTGGATATGCAGGAATTGGAGACTAGTGTCCAACTACTGCTGAGTGTAAAGCAGAGCCATCGGGGCCTTCTACCTGTGGTTTCTGTACCTTCTAGTCTCCTGTAACATTCCCTAGATGAGCATGTGACAGGAGGAGGCAAATCTATGGCCCACTGCCTGTAGATCACGCAGACAACATTCCCCATATTGTCCTGTGCCTGCTTCTCCAAGAATCACTCTTCATCTGAGCAATGATCTCCTTGACTCCTCTGAGTTGTCTTAAATCAGTTTTGTTGCACATTCCTGCTAATCAACACCACTGGGTACTGCTCAGTAGCTTGCTGCTCCTGCACTATTTCTTGAATGTTCTTCTAAAAGAATCTTTATAGAGGTCTTACAGCGATCAGCAGCTACACTGGGCTACCAAATGAGCTATGAGAAGTAGGGAAAGGCTGTCAACCAAATCCTCAGCAGGGCTCCTACTGTTTATGCCTACAGATTCTTTGTGGAAGGATGTAGATCCCATGTTAGACACATAGATTGTATGTGTGTGTGTGTGTGTGTGTGTGTGTGTGTGTGTGTGTGTGTGTGTGACACCCAGGTTCCAGGCTACCAGACCATTAATGATTAGATGCTGGCTCCTGGGAGGAGCCTGTAAGAGCATCACTGAGAGTCTCAGGACTCTTGATTATCCACAGTTCTTTTTCACTGAACACCATCCTCCTTTGAAGACAAGCATGATCTAAATGTGGAAGACAACGGGGACAATAAACAAATGAGCTATGGCTAGCTATAGTATGGCCATAATTACTCAGCTGCACATGTGGTCAGTACTATTTACAGTTGAGAAGACCAGAAGCAACCCCACTAAAACATCAGCCCCACCTCCCCTGGACATTACTGGGGTCCCCAGATAAACTCAGGTAGTCCTTTATCCATGGGGACTGGAATCCCAACAACCAGGTTCGCCTCTCAGAGAAGACCCTGCCTCTTCATCTGCCACTTGGCCAAGTCAGACCAGGCTCCATTCTGCTTAGCATGCTGGGAGAAGCCCAGAGCACTCCCCTCTGCAACCACTCATGGGTAACCCATTCATGTCAGTGACTCCCCCACCCCCACCCCCACCCCCACGCATTCTTCCCTCTTCAGGGTAGAGAAAGCCTAATTGCCTCCCCACAGGACAATGTCTTCAGATCATCCTGATATCTCTTCACCATGCAAAGTCTGTTCTTACAGCTTCTAGTGATCTATAGCAGTCACAGCCCAAAGCTTTCTTCCTTCACTCGGATGATCATCATCTCCGCTATCATCTAAACCATCCCTGTGGATCAGAAAGCTCACCTAATAAAAAGGATTGTGCCGCCTCAGACTCTGAGGTGGTTAGAGAGACCAGTTCGAGCCTGAGCAGCCTGCTGTCTAGCTGTGCATTTGGGCAGCAACTTGTGTATCCAGAGCCTCAATTTTTATATTGGGTATAACGACAATGTAATAGAGAGTAGATGCCAAGTAAAAGAATGTACTTAATAAGTTGGTGCATGATTGCTACATTGTAACTATACATCTACATATGAGCCTTTATTTGTAATTGATTATTTGACTTACAGAAGTGAATAGATTGTTGGTTTTTTTTTTTTAACACATGACAAATGCCCAGGAGAATAACTCAAAGGGAGCAAATTATTATTTCGGCTCCTGGTTTCAGAAGGGCAGTATCCAGCAGACTGGATTCATATTTCTGAATCATGGGAGAATACATCATGGTGAAAATGTGGGGGATCAAAGCTATCTACCTATGGCAGCCAGGAAGCACAGTAAAGGTTGCCTGTAATACACGGGCTTTCCAGATATCCACAGTCAGAGTAGACCTGCACCCTTACTTAACTCTTACTGGAAATGCCCTCGTAAAAATACCCCAAAGTGTGCTTTACTAATCTATTAGGAATTTCCATAGGTAATCAAGATTAATCACTACATTACAGGGATGGCTTAGAGGGCCCATGCAAACATGAAGATTCCAGGAACTCCCAGGAATGTCAGGTGGGTCTGTCTGGTATCCCAGTGCTCAGAAGGCGAAAACAGAAGGCCCTCAGAGAAAGCTGGCTAGCTAAACTTAACCATATCATCAAGCTTTGAGAGAAGACACTGCCTCAATAACAAACATGGGAAATTATTAAGGAAGAGTCATGTTGTCAGCCTTGGCCTTCCACACACACACACACACACACACACACACACACACACACGCTCACACATTTATGTGTGCACCTGCACACATGTGCACACATACACACAAACACAAATATATACACATGTGCATATGCATGTACACATACCATGAACACAGATATATGAGTTCCCCCAAAATCAAACATTACAAGAACCAAAACAAAGAATCAAAAAGAACTCCCACAGTGCAGTAGGATAGGCCTTCTACTACCTCTGAGGAGAGCCACTGGCTACCTGCTTTTCTTTTACTTTTTTTTTCTTTTTATTAGATATTTACTTTATTTACATTTCAAATGTTGTCCTCTTTCCCCTCCAAAAATCCTGTATCTCCCCCCCCACCCTGCTCACCAACTCACCCACACCTACTTCCTGGACCTGGCATTGCCCTACACTGGGGCATAAAGCCTTCACAGGACCAAGGGCCTCTCCTCCCATTGATGACCGACTAGGCCATCCTCTGCTACATATGCAGCTAGAGCCATGAGTCCCACCATGTGTACTCTTTGATTGGTGGTTTACTCCCTGGGAGCTCTGGGGTTACTGGTTAGTTCATATTGTTGTTCCTCCTATGGGGCTGCAAACCCCTTCAGCTCCTTGGGTCCGGAACCACTCCTTGCTCGCCTGCCTCTGGCTGTACACCTCAATTTCCTGAGTTCCTCAGTTTCCCAGAGTCACCTATGGTGCATATGCTAAACATTCCAAAAGTTCTAAGCAGTATATTTTTTTCCTCTACTGAATCCTTTCCTGATAAAATAAGCAAGGTGGTTTCTATTTTCAGGAGTGATAGAGTCTCTTTATCCTGGGTTTTACAGTACCAACAATAAAAGTAATGCATAAAAAGCCCACATTTCAGGCCCAGTGGGAGTCCAGCTAACAGGAAGCCTTTACTACAAGGGTAGCTTGCTAAGGCCAGATGTCAGCAATGAGAGATCTTTCTAGCTATCTTTTCCATTAAAAAAAAAAAATGCTTATTTCTATTACTTTCTATTCATAGGACACAGCACAAAGAGGGAAAAAAAAACCTTTATTTATTCTGTTAAGTAAAAGAAGCTCGAGTCTGAGCATACTTCTTTTATGGGATTTATCTTTGTAATTAATCACATAAAAAGGCCGCTGTCCCTCGGAGCCCAAGTCCCTAGATGCCAGGCTAATCTGGTAATGAGAGAACTTTCTGCTGAACATATGGGGAGGGAACAGGTTGAGAAGGAAGCTGGGCTGCTTTCTGTTCTTCCTTCCGCCCGGCAGATCTCCTCTGCAGCTCTCCTATCCCCTCTTGGGGGCCACCTGCTTTACTCGCTACCCTTAAGCCACCCATTTCATCTCCACCATCTACTCGATTCTTCATCCTGTACTAAGGAAGTTTCTCACTTCTTCTTGGCATCCCCAAGCCCTGACACTAATGAGGTTGCACTAGCTGACTAAAGGCACAGCCCTGCACAAGAAGCTGATGGGAAGGAGAATCATTCAAACATCACTAGATGCTGTCCTCATAAACCACACACCGCCTACATGAGCTGTTTCCTCAGAGGATGGTAATGAGGAAAATTCAAGGGATTAAGAGCGTAGGTACCACCTGAAGTACACCCTGGGGCAAAGACGGTGGTGCAGGACACCTGAGGCAGAGGATGGCTCTCAAACCCTCTTAGCTTGAGACAGAAGATAGGATGAAGATGTCTTAGCCTATATTTATCCAGCTAGTGCCCTGGGATTGGTCACTAAATCCCTGAGGTCATCACTAGAAATGCCAGAGGCACAACAAGCGGTTTAAGGAGAAGTGACATGGCTTCCTTAGGAAACTTATTCTAGCAAGGCCAAGGCCAAGTTCTGTGAGAACATGCTTTTGAACCTGAAAAGTAACTTGACTGACTTTTAAATTAATTAGTTAATTATATGAAATCATTGGTTACTTGATACAAGTGAATAATTAGATCAATTGACTTCTGTTCAATATATAAAACTAGGTTACTTCAAGAGGGACACACACACACACACACACATATATGCACATTCTAGTCGTACATACATGCTTGGTAATAAGGGTAACCAAAAGCAGATTTAAATACACTGATTGCACACATACACTCGGGGAGAGAGAGGGGGTCAGAGACAGACAGATCCTCTGATACCAGGATCAAAGGAGATTCTCCAGTACAGTGAGCAGAAGGGCCCATATACAATAGCATCAGAATTGGACACACAGAGAGGACTGTTCTTCATGCAGAATGAACTGACCGTGTACTGAATCCCGAGTTCACACATGCAGTGAGGAGATGAGGAGTGTGCTGGAAAGGGAGAGAACAAAGGCGGAACACAGTGCATTTGGTCTTTCACTCTCAGATGAAGGCAGAAGCAATAACCCGGCACCATTATTTCATAGCATGTATAAAAATAAAACACACAACAACGGCAACAGTACAAATGATCAAGGAGAGAAATTAGAACTGTAGCATCAGAAAGTCGTTATCATGTGCATGAGGGGGTACAGTAGCATTTGAAGGAAGACCTCACTTAATTTTGAAATAATAAGAGAGTTATTCGGCAGCAGATATAAAGTAGAATCATAAAAACACTCAACTATTCAGAAAGAGACATAAAAATTAAGGGATGGAGAAACAAAGAAAAAAATAAAACGAAGTAAATAGCTCAGCATGCTAGAGTTTGATATACCAGTAACTACATTCAAATACGAAAATGCCCAGCCCTGAGCACTGGTCACCTCCCTGTAAGTTATCGATCCAGGAGGACCCTGAGGTAGCCTAAGTCATTGCTCCCGGTTATCTACCATAACTAGATGGTAAGACTTTATGGTTAAAGATATTATGGATTTTGGTTACAGGTCACAGAGAAATCAGTCTTGAAATGACCAGGGAACTGTCCCCGCTGGCTAACCTTCATAGTACAGGAAGGTGGTACATATGCTGCTGAGAGAGAAAAGAAGACGTCAGTGGTTATTTCCTAATATTTGACCCTACATGCTATAGTACCAACCTGTGGGGAAGATGTATCCACTGGCGTAACAGTGGCAACACTTGGTAGCAGTAACCAACTGCTCTTGTGTTAGGATTTGCGCCCTGCCCCACAGGAGAGAATCTATGTCTAATAAACATGGTCAAAACCTATGGCTGCGGAAATCATAGTCACAAGGAGAGAACTAAGTGATATATATGTATTTTCTAAATGGTCGTGTGGTCAAACTCCCTTATAAATATTATTTCTATCCACAAATCTCAATTTCTATCCTCTGCTCTCAATGTAGACCAGAGAAGCTTCTTTTTTTTCATTTTTTTTATTAGATATTTTCTTCCTTTACATTTCAAACGCTATCCCAAAAGTCCCTTATACCCTCCCCCCGCCCTGCTCCCCTGCCCATTCACTCCCACCTCTTGGCCCTGGCATTCCCCTGTACTGAGGCATATAAAGTTTGCAAGACCAAGGGGCCTCTCTTCCCAATGATGACTGACTAGGCCATCTTCTGCTACATATGCAGCTAGAGACATGAGCTCTATGGGTACTGGTTAGTTCATATTGTTGTTCCACCTATAGGGTTGTAGACCCCTTCAGCTCCTTGGGTTCTTTCTCTAGCTCCTCCATTGGGGGCCCTGTGTTCCATCCTATAGATGACTGTGAACATCCACTTATGTATTTGCCAAGCACTGGCAAAGCCTCACAGGAGACAGCTATATCAGGGTCCTTTCAGCAAAATCTTGCTGGCATATGCAATAATGTCTCATTTGGTGGCTGATTATGGGATGGACCCCTGGGTGGGGTAGTCTCTGGATGATCCATCCTTTCATCTTAGCTCCAAACGTTGTCTCTGCTACTCCTTCCATGGATATTTTATTCCCTATTCTAGGGAGGAATGAATTATCCACGTGTTAGTCTTCCTTCTTGATTTTCTTGTGTTTTGGAAATTGTATCTTGGGTATTCTAGGTTTCTGGGCTAATATCCACTTATCAGTGAGTGCATATCAAGTGACTTAAGTGGGTGGTGGTTAAGGCAGAGACTCAGAACTATTCAAAGTTCTGAGAATAAGCAACCAGGAGTGCTCAACTATAAGTGGGACATCTGTATCAAGTCCTGCCCAAGGCTTAAGGAACACTAAAGAAGGTACAGAAAGAATTCAAGAGCCAGGAAATGGGAGAAATACTAAGAAATTCTGTTCTAACAACATAGCTGTAGCTCACAGAACTAACAACAGCTGTAGTTACCAACACGAGAGTTACACAAGATGAATCTCATTTTAACATCAAGCGTGGAAGGGAGAGGCACTCCCAGAGCTCCATCTGTAACTGAGGGTTCTTGACAGCTGATGGAAGCTGAGGAAGGAAGAGTCACCTTATTTTTGACTAATGGACACGTTGCCCAATCTCCAGTGACCTCAAACTCATGTGCATATGTACAGAACTAACTGAACTTAGTGAGTTGATTTGTTTTATCTTTTAAGAAAACAGGATGGTGGAAGAAAGATGTGTTCAGGATCCCATAGAGTTGGACAGAGGGAGAGAGAAACAGATATGATCAAGATATTTTGTATACAAGTATGAAGATTAGATTACAAAGAATAAAAATTGAAATGGAAAAAGATGAATCAGCCCAACATCCTAGTTAAAAGACAAACTGTCAAATGACTTTAACAAACAAACATTTGTTTTTGTGTTACAAATCTACTTTATATATGTATATTTATACATATGTGTGTATGTGTGTGTGTATGTGTGTGTGTGTGTGTGTGTGTGTGTGTGTGTGTGTGTGTATTGCAAAACTGAACAAAATGCTAGCATGCATCTGGTGAGGTAAATTTTACAACACTATGACCAAAAGCAAAAAAGGATGTTGCATAATGACAAAGAGACCAACGCCCCAAACAATAGGCAGCTCTGTAACATTAAACAATACATTCTCCATTAGGATGCATATAGAGAAAGAGTAAGAATCGTGGTACAAAAGCTGACTGAACCAGAAGGAAGAAAGAAGCAAGCAACAGTTTTGTCTGGAGAACTCAGCCCTCCTCCCTTAGCAATCAGACAAAGAAAGACATCAGAAACAGTGAAGAAGACCTCAACATTAGTAATCAACTAGACCTGGTACTGATTCACTTCCTTCCTTACTGAACATACCACCCAATGCAGAATATTTACCCAGGTAGCTCATATTCTTGCCTATAAGCAAGGCAACAGATCTCAAAGAATAGGCAACAGAAAGTATGTGTGCCTTCCATTAAAGAAACTAGAAATAATTAATTTATATCAGAGAGTTTTTGCAAATCTTTACAGTTAGCAACATATTTCTAAACATAAGAAGCTGTACATAAGAAAGAAAATATCATTGTTGCGCTAAAGGAACGTGGCAAGCAAATGACTCCTAATGAGGCATTGCTATGCCTATAGAACAGAGCTCAGTGCTCATCAGAGAAGCTTCGTATGGAATTAAGTGGGAATTAACCAAGAGATCCGCAACTGGACAATGGACAGAGAATGAATGAGAGACTTTGGAGAACCCAGTCCTTAATGGGAAATTTTATCAAACCCCTCTCCTCAGGACTCAGAGAGCTATGTGGAAGAGGACAGGGAAGGAGATGGTGGGTGACTCCAAGGGAACAGTGACTTCCGGACAGGAGGATTGATACATAGAGAACCTCATAGAGACCAGGATAGTGTGCACAAGACCTGAGAAAGGTTCAAACTATACAAACTCCCAGTGCTGAGAAGGAGAAATGGACACAAATTCCCTCTGCTAACCAAGACTCTGCACTTTGTATCTGATGAGAAATATAAAGACTATACAGAAAATCACACTTCTTCAATGGAATGTTCGTGTGTACAGCAATAACACTCCAGGAGTAGTTGGCTAACATAACAGACTCTGTATGTGTGTCTGTGTTTGTGTGTGAGTGTATGTGTGAGTTGTGGAGGTATGTATGTATGTGTATATGTGCATGTGTGTTTGCCTTATTGATTTTGATTTGTTTTAAGTTTGTATTATTTTCATTTTTGGTGTTGGTGTGACAGAAAAAATGATGTTGGATGGGAAGGATCAGGAAAGACTTGGTGAAAGAATATGTATATGATCAAAGGATCAAAATATATATGAAAAAGTTTTAAATAAAAATTTAAAAGGAAAAGAAGTGTAAAAGTAATATAAATGTTTTTGAACTGGTGGAAAATAAAATATAACAAAAAAATAAAGTATGTAGCTAAAACAATGTTACAAGAGAAATAGAGATCCTCAAATCACCTAATCTTTCTCAGTAATGAAGAAGAAAAAAAAGCAAAATTTAAATTGAAGTAAAAAACATTAAAGAGGAGAGCCAACTAAATTGACAACAACAACAAAAAATAAATAAAAATACAATCAAGGTTTTCCACACCAGATCCACTTGAAAAGATAATGATATTAACGGTTCTTTAGCTACACAGTTACAGGTGGAAAAGAAATAAAATGATCTGTAGAAGGAACACAATATCTATACTAACAGTACAAAAACAATGCCATTTTCCCCACGATGATAGGGATAATATAACAATGGTGTCTCCTCACCTCCATGTGGATGAACTTGGAAGGTATGTGAATGATCTGGGACATTCTCGTTAGAGAAGAGCAACTGAAACCATCAGATCAGAAGAATGAGCAAAAGAATGAACAAAGCTGCTTTGGGGCTTAGACTATATGATTGTCTACACAGAAAAATCTGAACGGTACCTCAAAAATCACTCCTAGAACTAATAGACATTTAACAAGGTTGTACACTACAAAACCAGCAGGAAATCCAGGTGTGTTTCTGTACAGCAGCAGTGAGCACACAGTGAGCACACAGGACATGACATTGTTATAATAGTATCATTTGTGGTGATTTCAAAAGTGCATAGCCATAAATCTAATGACTATGCATAGGTTCTTTGTACTTCAAGCAATGAACCACTGGCTTCAAATATCAAAGAAGCCCTTGGGGGAATGGAGACATACAACATTTGTGGATTGGGAGAGTTGGTGTTTAGGTGTCAGTTTTCATCTATACAGCCAACGTAGTTTCCATCAGAATCCCAGCAGGCTCACAAGGATAGCAAGAAGCTGATTCTAAAATGTATGTGCAAAGACTAGGAACTAGTCTGGCCAAAAATAAATAAAGTTAAAATTAAAATAAAATGGAGGAGCAAGAGCATCCCATGTAAAATCTTGATGTAAATAATAATCTTTAATAATATAATTTAATAATATTATAATAATATAATAAGCCAGACAGTAAGTAGGCCCTGGCAAAAAGATAAACAAATGTGTCAATGGAGTAGAATACAATGCAGAGGTCAGAAGAGGACACTGCATCCTGTGAACTGGAGTTATGGATGCTTGTTAACCGTTGCTGGAAATCAAGCCCAGATCCTCTGCAGGGACAAGTGTTCTTAGCTGCTGAGCCATCTCTCCAGAATAATTTTATAGTGAAGAATCTGGTCAGTCGTGGCTTTGACAAGGGATTAAGCCTAACATCACCGATAGTAAGTACCAGCTTCATTAATATTCCAATATTGTACACTGAAGAAGGCACACCACCTCAGTAATGTCCCTTAGTTTAATTGTAAGAAAATTTAAGATAAACCCCAACCAAGGCCAAACCTACAAAGTAACTGGCCAGAGCTCTTCAAAAGGGTTAAAGTCACTGAAGAGAAGGAACAGAAAATGTCACAGATGAATAAGGGGATGTCAGATTAGACCCTCAGTTACAATAAAATGACAGTTGAAAAACTGGTGAAGTTTGGATGAAGTCTGTAGTTTAGTTAAAGATTCAGCATCATCATGATCATCATCATCACTATACCATGTAAAATGTTAATAAACATTACAGTAAGCTTATTGAAGGGTTTACCTTCCCCATAGAATTTGTAGTGGTTCATTTTTGGTAAGCCTAAACATATGTAAAAATAAACAATAAGGTATATCAATCAGAATATATAAAACCATCAGTATAAGATCTCTATCAAACAAATGCAAATAATAATCAGTGAAATAAGGAGGAAAAAACAGAAAAGGAGATGCAAGTGACCATTAAATTTTAGACAGAGCCATCCAAGAGGACACTGGTGACTCGATAGTCAGTCTGAAAAAGCTTATTCAGGAAGCCACAGATATAGAAGCCAGTAAAAAATAGAAAGACTGAGCGAGGATTAAAGAATGGAAGTGGTAGATAGAGAAAGGGCCATGCCAAGAGATAAAGAATGTTCCAGAAAGAGGAACGAGTCCAGATGGAAAATCCAATCACCATAAGTCGAGTTGGTTTAGCCAGTTTCAGGGTTGCTCCCTCTCACCCTGTGCAAGCCAGTGCAGCTACCTGAGTATGACCATTCTTTAGCCCTTTTGCCTAGCTAGCTACCTGAAGCGTATGCTGTTTCCCAAGGCTACTTCAGTTAGCACCTTGCCACCCCAATCCCTCCAGTGAATCTCTGTGATGTTTCACATATAGTTAGATTAATTTCCCCCCCCCATCGGCAATCTAGCACTCGTTCACACACACACACACACACACACACACACACACACA
>NC_034590.1:165297862-165302139 GCF_900095145.1 Mus pahari | reverse complement strand
AGAGAGAGAGAGAGAGAGAGAGAGAGAGAGAGAGAGAGAGAGAGAGAGAGAGATTTCTATTTATGTTATATAACATATGTTCTTTGGATTTTCAGTTCTGCATGCTTTGAGAAATACACAGGCATGGACCCTCCACCATTATTGCTTTCAGTACAGACCGACTTACGATTGAGAGACTATTACCAAATCCCAGTTTTCATATGGAGAACAGAGGGATGAAGAAGATAGCAAGCTCGCCTGTGATTCTCCAACTCATAAGCACTGCAGGCTACAGAACACAAGCCCTCTCTGCTGCTTCCTTTTGGGTTGCCGTGCCCAAACTCTACGTGATCACCGCATTGCTAAATACCATGCCACTAAGAAATCGCAAACGAATGCCTGCTCTGCCAGCCGCCACTATCGGAGCATGGTCAAAACCTGACCCAACTTTCTAGAAAAAGTCACAAAGACAAACATAGCATCACTGTCCAGCTATTAGAGGAGCTGGGATTAGTGAGCTTCAGGGATAGATGCTGAGTTCTAACTCAAGCTCTACCGTGGATCAGTTCAACCCTCCAGCCTGTGGCCCTTTGGAGTCATAGGCCACAGGTGCTGATCTCTATATCCCCAATGCTCAGTCCACAGCAGGTGTTTAAGAAGCATTCATTGAGTAAATTCATGTATCAATGAATGAAAAATTATAAATATAAATATCAAGAGGCATGGGAGAAAAGTCTTAGCCACACAGGCATGTCCTTGAAATGATGTTATACCTCCTTCCCATGTTGTGGGAATCCTTATACGCCCACTCCTAAGTCTCTATAAGCAGGATACTGGGTCTCACTGTGGCCCTACACCCTGAACAGTTACACAAGCTAGCAGACAGGCTTCATCTGTTGACTAAAGTATAGGTAATGCCATAGGCTTAGTGTTCAGCCATGCAGAGATATATAGCAAGGCAATACAGTATTATATGCAAATATGGACTGATAATAGGTGGAAGGTGGGTAACTGATTAGATGGTTAGATGATCAAAAATCTCTACATTTAAGACAAAACCACACTTACATAATACTTTATTTTCCTTGATAACCACATCCTCGGTGCATGACAGGGCTTTGCACATGATGGTCTCCAAATAAATGTTTGTTAAACATGTAGGTAATGGAAAGCCCTGATACTGCCTTGTGCTGAACACTTAAGCGTAGAGATACACATACCTTGTCCATACACTCATGTAAGTTTGACACCTCTGACTTAGCTTGTCTGTCAGATCTACTAATAGGCAAAGGAAAGTTTCCAAGAGCTGCTCTCCTATGCTGTCTGCTTACACAGCCCATATAACTGAATATCCTTGGGCGTTGAAGCATTGCTTGCTAAAGGCCAGGAAGAGTGCTGAGCACAGGGGACAACTTCCCCATGACCCTGAGACCAGCCACTTAGATGCCGCCAATTTTTGCTCATTACACCCTGAAGAATCTAAAGTGACAGAGTCGCCAGGCCCAGCAATCCTTGCACAACTGTAAGAGAAACTATTGTTGTCAACTGTATGAAACTCTCTACAAGAAGAAGTCATCCAAGATTAGTGTGGAGAGGTGAGTTACCATCAGGCTATGTGGCATGTGCTCCAGGCATTACACAGGAAACAGAATCCTCTTTTGTCTGTGTTTTGCTTCCTTTTGTCATGTTGAATTCCGGTGGGGACAAGCAATCTCCCCACACCACCCTGCAGGGAAGTCCATCTTTCAATCACTGCTTCTGTGTGATGTGCTTGCTCAGTCAACATGAGCTGACACCGTCTTCAAGTCAGTGTGAATATGTTTGACTTAAAAATAACTCGAGTGTTGCTTGGTCCCCTGGGCATTCTCTGAAGAATGGCTGCCAAGGAAAGGCTCAACTCTGAGAGGACAAGAATTTATAAGGAGAGAGGCTGTTTTGCAAACAACACAAGAGTGTTACTGTAGACAAGAGCTCCCTTCTATAGAATATGCAAAGCCAAGATGGATAGAGAAGGCAGGCAATAGAAAATTCTTCATAAAAGAACACGCAAATTCTAGCCTCTAGAGTGGAAAAAAATAGTATCTGAGGTATGTTGCCTATCATGGAGGAACGAGGACTTGCCAGCAAAGCTCAATTTTCACATTTGTCCAAGCTACCAGGGACAAACTAGTGAATCCTTTGTGCCTGCTCTGTAGACAGTCTCTGGTAAAATGCATGATTTATGTATTGTCTGGGAATCTCTAGCCTGTCAGTCATTCTCCCACCTACCACACTGGGGAACATTTTCTCCTTTTGTGTTCAGAGAGTGTTCCTCTGCTCACAACCAGATAGCTCTGCAGCCAAGTGACCTTGAAGCATGTTCACAAGAAGGTAGTTCACCACCCACCCCCAACAGGGCCCAGGAAGTCTGTCTTGCCAACACTGTGGTCCATCCCTGTCCCTTTTCTTTATAGGAGAATGAGGCACGACTGTATTGCAAAGTTGCTTTTACAATCTCGCCACACTCTTGCCTTTCTCTACCCCAAGAAGAACCTCTAAGGAACTGCACCTCAGAGATGCAGGGCTGCCTGTTCGAAGACAGACTCACCCTGCAGAAAGTCCTCAGAAGAGTGACAGCCAGAAGAAGCACTCTACCTCACGCCCAACCCATCCGTGGGCACCATCTTAGTTTTCTTTCTCTTGTTTGATGAACACCACAAACAAATAGTCACTTGGGGAGGAGAGGAAAGCCAAGGCGGGAGCTCACAGCCTAAACCTGGGGGGCAGGAACTGAAACAGAAGCCTTAGAGAAACATTGTTTCCTGGCTTGTTCACCACTGGCTCCTTTTCTTATACCTCCCAGAGACACTAGCCTCGAGGTGGCACTGCCCCCAGCAAGCTGGGCCCTCCTACACTAATCATTTACCAAGACAATGCCCCAAGACTTGCCTACAGGCCAGCCTGGTGGCACCACTTTCTCAATTGAGGGTCCCTCTTCTCTGATGACTACCCACTAACCCACACAGGCGCTCTGTGGCTGAAGGAGGCTTCCTGGACCCTGCATCCACAGCAGGGTAGTCCCTCCTTTCACACAGCTCCAATAACTAACCCTCTTCCTTCACCTAGAAGTTGAAATGTGCCTGCTCTTGCTTGTCTCTGGGTCCCTCACAGCCCTGTAGATACCCATGACCCTGCCTGCACAGCATCCTGCAGTCCTGTAGATCAACACAGCCCTGCCTACGTGGTGCCTCACAGCCCTGTGGGTCCCCAGAATCCTGTCTGTGCTCTGTGAGGTTCCTCCTTGCCAAACAGTCTGAGCAGAACTGCGTTTGTAGAAGGCCCTGGCTGGTAATGAGATGCTGGAGAATGGGCACTGATCTTTGATCAGTCAAGCTGAGTCCCACATTCAGCCACACCTCTGATTAGACATATATCCTTGAGCAAATCCCTGGCCTCTCTAGGCTGGAGTCACCTGATACTGAAGAGTTGGGATCATCCAGGGAAGTCCAGGCTCTCTCAGGGCTTCCTAATCTGCATACTGAGAGATGGTCTCTGGGTTACCTTTCTAGAAACCACGCAGAAAAATAGACAGTAATGATTCAGATTCTATTGGTCACATTTAATATTGGGTGACCTTCTATGGAGAACTGAACAAAACTGATGGTCAACTCACACAGGGCTCGTTTAGGGAGTCACAAGCCACTCTTAAGAAAACTGGGCACCAGTTGTTCACACAGGAACCTGCTGAGGCACAGTATTGCTCATGCCACTGACCAAGCCAAAGGCAAGCAGGCAAAGCCCAGAAGAAGGGCACAGGTGTGCACCCTGGTGGCCTGCACCTGCTGCAGCCCAAGTTGGAACTTTGGGGTCATGAATCACAGCCACACCCAGTACCTCCTGCTGCTGAAGATAAGCATGAAGGCTTTCTCCTCACTGCTTCTCAAACACCTCAATGTCCTCACAGCTTTTCCTACCTCAGTCTCCCCAACTTCTCCCACCTCAGTGTCCTCACAGTTTCTCCCACCTCAGTCTCCTCAGTTTCTCCTACCTCAGTCTCCCAGCTTCTCCTACCTCAGTCTCCCAGCTTCTCCTACCTCAGTCTCCCAGCTTCTACCTCAGTCTCTTCAGCTTCTCCTACCTCAGTCTCCTCAGCTTCTCCTACCTCAGTCTCCCAGATTCTCCTACCTCAGTCTCCCAGATTCTCCTACCTCAGTCTCCCAGCTCCTCCTACCTCAGTCTCCTCAGCTTCTCCTACCTCAGTCTCCTCAGCTTCTCCTACCTCAGTCTCCTCAGCTTCTCCTACCTCAGTCTCCTCAGCT
>NC_034590.1:165262265-165297717 GCF_900095145.1 Mus pahari | reverse complement strand
TTCTCCTACCTCAGTCTCCTCAGCTTCTCCTACCTCAGTCTCCTCAGCTTCTCCTACCTCAGTCTCCCAGCTTCTCCTACCTCAGTCTCCTCAGCTTCTCCCACCTCAGTGTCCTCACAGTTTCTCCCACCTCAGTGCTCAGGGTCCTCACAACATCTCCAGCAGGTGGGCTGGGCAAGTGCATCTCACCTCACAAGGGCAGTTGATGATGGCAATAAGGATTGTGTTTTGGAGAGGATATTTGCCAAGCCATGAGCTGGACCAAAATCCAGGCATTATGTCTCCTTTCTGGGAACATGGATTTGATTCATGTAAATGATTAAGCTAAATTACAGGCTTTAAGGACCCTCATGCTTGGAGTTAGGCCAACCTTTGTGTTTCCATTCATGATTCAAAGCATCCCCGGGCTGTTCCCCATATCAACAACAACCCTACCCTGAAGTGCAGACAGCTCTCTCCAGAGAACCTTGACTTCTTATCTGCACTTTCCCACAGGCTTTGGGAACAGTCTCACACAGGTTCGGCTGTATGGGACAGGGTTGCAGACATTCTCCCAATCCACAAGCTACTGCTGCCACCATGTCAGCCCTAGAGCTCCTGCTCCTCTCCTTGTGCTTGGTTCCCCTCACCATCCTGAAATCACTCAACAAACATCAACATAACTCTGCCGTGGGCTTGGCTTGTGCTTGGGGTCAGATGCAGGAGCTGTGTGAACAAGGTCTGGTCCCTGTTTAGAGTAACTGAGGAATGGCAGGGCTGTTACACTAACTATAGTAGAAGCCCAAAGGCTACTGGAAAGAAGGTAGATTCCCTGTTGGGCTTAGAGGAGAGGCTACCTTAGGGAGACACTCAGAGTGGGGCCACAATGAGACCACCAGAGCTGTGGGGGTCCAGAGCACTGCAAGAGAATGCAGCCCTTCTCAGGAACAGAAGATGTGGGTGAAGGGGAAGGGGATCGTGTGCCTGTGTGCAGCCTACGCGTGCAAGGAACTCCAAAGACCAGGAGCATGCCACTGGGAAGTCAGGACAGGTCAGGTCGATGGAGGCCAAGCGACAGAGGATCTCTTTGAGTCCACCAACAGGGCAGTGACTTTGGGAGGAGGGGACCATGGTTGTATTTTGGCTTCAGAGCCTTCGAAATGCCTGCAAATGAGTCACAACGAGTTAACAGCTCTCATGTCATGACTGCCACAGAAGCATGGAATCCACGCTGGGAAATAAGGAATAATAATGGTGACTGCTACAGCCACTGCCAGGCATGCAGTACTGAGACACCACACTCTAGAATGGCTCTCCCTCCTGGCAGGAAGTCAGTGTTTACTGCAACATCTGTCTGACTCATCTCACCCCAGCTGTCCGCACCAGCACAGCCAGCGAGACACCCCTGCGTTGCTGGCATCCCTGAATGGAGGAGCATGTCCCCTGTCCCGGGCATCAGTTTCTAGGCTGGACCCCACCACTAACAGTGGGAGTGGCCTGGGCTCCAGGAGCTAAGGGCCACACCTGCACCTCACAACACATAGCGCTGCATGGCACATGCTGAGGCTGCTGAAATAAACCAAGATGGATGCTCCAGCCCTGCTGCACCTCAAATGCAGCAGCAACAGCGAGGGACCAGTCAGGGGGAGAGCGAGTGATTGATTCCCTTGGACCTTTCTCTCTCCGTAATCAATTTCTCCTGACGTTGATCAGACTCTCGAACCTCCTCCTCTGCCCTTCGAGGGGTTGGTTCTTCTCACAGAAACTGTACCCGGAACGCATCTGAAGGAACATGATGGCTTTTGTCCTGTCTTTCTTCTACTTTTAAGTGAAGAAAAGTCAAAGCTGATGAGGCTAGAGAAAAGTGGCCCAAGTATTGCAGGAAGCCGAGAAGAGAAGACACACAGTCCCAGGTGCTGGGGGTGGGGGTGGGGGTGGGGATCACAAGAGGCAGAAGGCACCCGAGAGAGGGGCAGAATAAACTTCTTCCCCTGCCCCTGGATCCTAGACTTTCAAACTAAAAGTTCATACCCATGAATTCTAAATATTTTCCACTTCCATGATTCCCTCCCCCTTTTTTTGCTGCCTATATAGGGAAATTAGTCAATGAACACCAAAGATCTTGGAAATACATGGAGCCGCTGATGGCGATTTGGAATGGTGAAAGTGAGACCATAATAAAAATCGATGGGGAAATGAGATTCCAGGTGGCTGGAACAAGCAGAAGGAAGGGATGCCCGATTACCCCACCAGGCATCTCTCCTGCGCACACACTAAGTGGTGGTGGGGATGTCCATCTACCTACCTCACCAGGCGTCTCTCCCACATCAAACACTAAGTTTGGGGGGGGGAGGTGTCCGTCTACCCCAGCAGGTATTTCTCCGTTCCAACTATTGAGCATGCTTCGCTCACCCACTTCAGTCCCTGAAAGGATACACTGTTGCGCTGCTCACAGATGTGAGACCTAAAGAGAAGGGTGAATTTATTTGGCCAAGGTCAATAGCTACGACAGGGCAAGTCTGGATTTGCCCTGCAGGTAACGCGTCACTCCTGGTGTTTATTGCAATTGATCTCCTAGCCCCATCATTACAGCCCCTGGTCCCATCTGTAAGAGCTGAAACCCAGGCCTCTGAGATAATGTGGGGGTGAGCGTAGACTCACCCCTGACACTGGGGCAGGAGCTTAAGCAGAGATCGTTGGCCTATAGCACATCTTTACACTATCTTCCTGGAACTCGGGTTCCATACCACACCAGTGGGATCTTGCATTATCTAGGTAGACATACAGGTCACACTCTCTAAAACCAGCCCCTTTTTCGGGACACTGTGGGCCTGGGGTGTTCAAATCAGCAACCAGGCCTAATCTTGGGGACATGAACTAAAAGGAAGAGGCCTATACAGGAGAGCCATTTGGGCAGAGACTTCCTGGGTTTCTGGTACAGGGAGAAAGGAACAATTTTTCTGTGGGCACAAACCACTGAATTACAGACACCTAGTGGCACCCAGGGTGCACTGTGCTTATGCACCCACCTTAAAGCTGTCTATCAAGGCCTGCGGGGGCCCAACACAGAGACTTGGTGTTGGTGGCATCCAGGGATACAAAATCCTGTTCTCGGAAGCAGATGCAGAAGGAGGGGCTAGGATGGCATAGAGTTTGTGACACAATTAGGTGAGCCCTGATTCAGGCTCCAGGAAGCTAACAAGATGACGGGAGAGCTGACAAGAACCCAGAAGCACAACCGACATTAAATGGCACTGCCTCAAAAGCTTCCAAAGGACATCCAAAGCATACAGATCACATGGATAAAGGGCATTTTAATGAAAATCTGATGCAAAGTTTTCTTGGAGAGTGTGACAGACTCTTCAGAACATATGCTATGAGCAGGAAGCTGTTTTCAGAGAGATTACTAAGAAACCTAGTCTATGCTGAGGACCTCGGCCGGTGCCTGGTGCTCAGAAGACTGTGGGAACCTTCCCATTGACGCCCAAGTGATCTGAGCACAGCCTCCCATTCCCCTCATTCGGCGCAGGGATGACGGGACGCTAAGCCAGGGGGAAAGTTCCTAGAAAATAGACAGATCATGCAGGACCAAGCCAGGAAACCAGAAGAGAGACTGAGCAGCCCGAGGAATCTGGGGAGTGAGCGAGTTTTTCACAACAAACCAGCTTTGAAAGCACAAACATTCATTCCTCCTCAGTTCACATTAGAAAGGTGTCCGTGTTAGCCCTGGTAGAGAGCATAGCATGGCCTCACGTCCCCGCTGTCCTTATAGATGAGGAGAAGGGCACTCGCAGTGGAGGCAGGGGAGTCCTTCCACATGCATGATCAAACCAAGTGATCTCAGGGCTATAAGTAAGGAATTATTATTGCAAAGGCTGGGCAGGGTGGGGAAAGTGGGGACAGAGAAGGCTGTGGCTGGTGCAAACTGCAGACAGGAAGATTATATTTGGGAGTCCCTCAGCACAGTAGGTCGACTACTGTTGATGGTAGTTTTATAGTTTTCAAAATGACCAGAAGAGAAGATTTTTGAATGTTCCGAACTCAAAGAAATAAAAAAAGTTTGGGGTAATCGATATGCTAACTAACCTTATTTGATCATAAGAAGATACATAGATATATGAGTGTATTCATAATCATAAATATTAATTACTATGCCCATTAAAATGTTTTAATGAGGGAACTAGAGAAATGGCTTATAGGTTAAGAACCATAGCTGCTCCTTCCAAGGGCCTGAGCGCTGTTCCAACTATGCACATCTGGTGGCTCACCAACACTTATAACTCCAGACCCAGGAATTCAGCATCTTCTCGTCATCTTCTGTCTTCTTCAAGCATCACAAACATGACATTCACTTATACAGACACACACAGAGACATACACACACACAGCATTCACTTACACACACAACATTCAATTATATACATGCACACACATACCCACACAAGGCATTAACTTACATGGCATTCACTTACACACATAGCATTCACTTATAAACATGCACACACATACACATGCAGGGCATTCACTTATACACACACATACACACACATACACACATGGCATTCACTTATACACACAGACACATACAAACATAGTATTGACTTGTACACACACAAACACATATTTAAAGATAAAAATTCTTAATAATAAGGAGTAGAATTCCACCAGGTTCTTTTAAAGTCCTGTTCCCATTGCCTAGGGGAAGAGTGGCCCTTAGACCTGACCAAGCTAGATATTACTGGTGAGTCTCATTCCTGGCCACTGTGCTGGGCTGCCCTCTGCACTCCATGATTGTCACTGACAGCTTTAGGCACCTGACGGTAGGGACCTGGATGATGTCCAGTGTCATCTCATTACCAAGAAGTGGGGTGCATTAGCAGGCTGCAGGGCCCCAAATCCTTCCTGTACAATGCTTTCTACCTAGCCCTACCTATGGGTCCTTCTGTACACTGAGTATCCTCTAGGCAGTGCTAGCCATGCACCCAGTCTGTCCCGCTCCTGTAGTATATCATGTATGTATGTGTGTATGTGTCCAAGTGTATGTGTGTGCATGTATGTATATGTATGCGTATAAGTATATACATGTGTGTGTATGTACATGTATATGTGTTTATATGTGTGTGTATGTACATGTATATTATGTATGTGTATATAGGTACGTGCATATGTGTGTGCATGCATATGTATGCATATATGTGTGTACATGTGTGTGTATGTGTGTATGTATGTGTATATGTGTGTTCATGTGTATGTATGTATGTGTGTATGTATGTATGTGTATATACCGAGAGAACAGGGTCTGAGTGAAGATGCAGTGGGCAAGGGAGGAAAGAGCTCAGAGAAGCAAATGAGTGAAGAGGCGGGCAGAGAGGATGGGAACTTTCCTGTTGTCCTCTTACCAACTCCACAAAATTGGCCATTTTATGCCACTTTTTACAGACCAGGGGACTAAGGCCTATAAAGAAGCAATAGGTCACACCGTTAATTGGTATGGGACTTACAGTTTAAGCCATCACCCTCTGGCTCTACGTCCTGCATGTTCTGAAGGGTCAAAGGTATGTTCATCTATGATGGCGTGGGATAAGCGCAGTCAAACTCTCTGTGTTCCGCCTCCCCAGGAGTCAATCTGAAGGGAGCTGTATCTCAGAGGTGGGAAGTCGGGCCTCACTGTACACCGTCACCAACAATCGAACAGCGTAGCAGAGTGTAGCGAGCAGGAGACCTTAGTCACGGCCTTGGCACTCAGCAGTGCCTCTGGGTTTAAAGTTTGACATCAACAGCCAGCCTTGGTGATGCTGTTGTGTAATGATGCCTGAGGACCAAGGCCATGAGGAGCACAAGGCAAGTCAGGAGTTTGCTTTGCCTTCCCAGGGCCTCCTGCCTTCCTGAGACTTGCGTTTTCCTGCGCTATTGAGGAGAATAAACAGGCCCTGCCCCCGGTTACTCTGTTATTTAAACAACATTTTCAAGTTGGGCCAAGCTTTGAATTATTCAATTTTATAAAGCGACGGTTTGACCCGAGTCGTTCCATCTGAGCAGGAGCACCATGAAAGACTCACTCTCCGTCCTGTTTGGCGAAGTAAATACCCAGCACCTGCCAGCACAACAGGAGACAAGCTGGGATCCATTTGTACCCATCAATAACTACACCTGTGAGTGTATCTCGCCTCTCAGAAATACCAAACACATGAGCTTCACAATCACACAGACTCAACCCTCTTGCCCAAGGCTATAAAGGACCCCCCCCCAAATGGGGAAGTAATGGTACTCTGGCCCATTCCCCACTCGCTTGTCATAAGCCGGCTCTGGGGAAACTGCCACAGTGGATTTCCTCTGTCTCCATTCCCAAGCTCCACACAGCTGACTGGAAGTGTTCCTGCCTGTATCACACAGCCCACTTCAAATGGGCAGGCAAAATGCCTACCTTCTAGATGTACACTGACAACCTCAGCTCTCAACTCTCTCAACTCTCCTCAGCTCTGCATCTGTGGAGCATAAAGCCTTTCTAGTTCCCTGCAAAGTCTCTCTCTCTCTCTCTCTCTCTCTCTCTCTCTCTCTCTCTGTGTGTGTGTGTGTGTGTGAGAGAGACTCTGTCTCTCTCTGTGTCTCTCCACCCCCCTCCATTTCCATACAGCCCCCTGGGATTCTGCAGCTTCTTTATCTTTTTCAGCATCTACAACCAGCAGCTGTCTAGGTTAATATGTAATCTGGGAGCTAATGTTAGCAATTAAGACTGGAATAAAAGAACCTGTGTTTTTCAATTGTCAGGACTAGCAAGTGAGCTAAGTAATCCTTGGTAAATTTAAGCCAAACAAATCAGGTGGCTTGTGGATTTATTGTTACTTTGACATTGTGGAAAGACACACATATGTCTGTGTTTTTACATAGTATATTCATAATATCTACATGGATGGACTGGATACAATTCTCCTGAAATCTGTAAACCTTGACACTGTGTGTGTGTGCCCATGTGTTCAATATAGACTATAATGAAATTACTATGAATTAAATTGTGTGTCCTTCCCCAAACTAGCATTTGGAAATCCTAACTCTCGGTGTGTCTATTTTGGAGATAATGCAGATCACGGAAATTAAGTAGATGAGGATGGTTTGCCAAGCCAAGGTGACTGGTGACCACAGTAAGAGGTATCCACATCAAGAGAGGAGGCTTAGAGAAAACTGGCCCTGTCAATGCCTCCCTGCTGGGCCCCTCAGAACTCTGAGAGGACAGATTCTGTTCTCTAAGGACCCTCAAATGCCTGTAGAAATGTATTCTGTCCACCATAGCACGTTACTTCATAGAATAAGATTCCAGGAGAGTGGGATCCTGAGAGGAAAGGGGGCAATGGAAAGGTCAGGTCTGGTAGTGGGAACAGCTGTGGGGAGTTGTGACCACTGGTAAAGGAAAGTATGAGGTCCCCACGTCCCACTCTGTGAACAGCATCTCCATGAGGAGACAGACTCTTGGTCACAGTTTCTCTCCCAAGCCAGGAACTTCCAAGTAGCTCCAGTCCAGCCTATTAGCTAATGTGCACTTCCAGCTGGGCCAAATAAGGAGAGAGCCGCCACAAGGGCCCCCCACAAGCCACACCAGGCTGTCCTTCTTCATAAGGAGCCCCAGCAGTGGAAACCAACATGAAAATGGGACTTGCAATTTTCCAGAATGGCAGAAATGAGCAGCAAGTCTGCGTAATGAGCCATTAGGGTGGATGGGAGACCAGGAGGGTCTATTCAGGGAGGAATGGACCAAATGAAGGAACCTCTCTCAAAGAGCTGCAACAAGTCAGCTCTCTCTCCATAAAAGTCAGAAATGGAGGGGTGTTGTTCGCAGGCTTTCCTGTAGCGCCCAGGGACACGCCCCAGCATGTGCTCATGTGTAACGTTACCTGTGTGTGTGTGTTTTCAGGGCTCAAGCATACATGTCATCATTCCCTGCTGCCTTCCATGTTTCCTGAATTTTCCAGCGTTGGGATGGCAGAGAGTAAATGAAGTAAGAAGTGAGTGTTCTCTGAAGCCTTAATGAGCCAGCCCAGTGTGACAGTGGGCTCGTTCAGACTTAGCAAACGCCAGACAGCTTGAAGCTAGATGGAAGAGTGTGAGTGGGGGAGGCCTGGGGAGCCGCTCAGTCGGTAAATCACTTGCTACAAAAACGTGAGGCCCAGTGACTCTCCAGCATCCTCACAAATGCCAGGCAGGTGTGGCTGTGGCGGCCCACCTAAGAGCACCTGGGCCACCTGGGCACAGTAACAGGGGATCACCAGAGCAAGCTGGCTAGCTAGACTTATCCAAACTGGTGAGTGAGAAACTCTGCCTCAATCAAAAAGGCAGAGAGCAATCAAGGGAGATATCAGGTGTCAAATGTTAACATATCTGCCGACATGCCTATACATTTGTTGGTGTAACTGCAGGTGCACTCACACACCTGTCAGCACATCTGCAGGCACACTCACACACCTGTCAGCACATCTGCAGGCACACACACACACCTGTCAGCACAGCTGCAGACACACTCACACACCTGTCAGCACAGCTGCAGACACACTCACACACCTGTCAGCACAGCTGCAGGCATACTCACACATCTAGTAGAATATCTGCAGGCACACCCACACACCTGTCAGCACANCTGTCAGCACATCTGCAGACACACTCACACACCTGTCAGCACAGCTGCAGGCATACTCACACATCTAGTAGAATATCTGCAGGCACACCCACACATCTGTCAGCACATCTGCAGGCACACTCACACACATTCTGTCATTCACACCCCACATACATCTGCACACAAAATAAAGTGTGTGTTACACCTAGTTTTCTAGAACAGAGTACACATATCACATGTGCCATCTTCTCCAGGTGACTTATAACAAAAAGCTTTAAGCAACTGGTACATGAACAGCTTAGCTGCTGAGTATACCTCATAGAAGCCTTTATAATGCTGTGCATTAATTATATGCAAGAGTGAGCGCAGGTTGTGTCACCGTACATGCGGATTGCATGCTTTACCGCATTCCCGCCCTCAGTCACTTCCTCTCTCCTGGCTCCCCCACTGCTTCCTTTACCTTACCTCATGGTCCCCTCTTACTTTCACATCTCTTTGCTACAACCCTGCAAACAGCACAATATTTGCAAAATTTGTCTTTCCGAGTCTGGTTGCTTGAGCTCCAACTTTCCCTCGATGATGGACTGTAAGCAGAAAGGTGAAATAAACCCTTTGCCTCACAAGTTGCTTTCGGCCACAGCACTCATCACAGCTACAGGAAAGCAAACTAATGCACCATCCATTCCCATTACAGTCCGCAAGACAGAAAACCGAAGGGACGGAAAACAGATCAGTGGTCTGGGGAACAGAGCTTATGGAAAGGGGACTGGCTTCAAAGGGACACCACGGACCTTTAAAAAATAACAGATGTTTTCAATCAGTCTTATTTTTGTGGTAACCACACAACTGTGTGCATTGATCAAACTTCTCAACTTACAAATGGCAAACTACATATAAATTATGCCACAGTAAGCCTGATGTTTCAAAATGGGGTAGAGTTAATATCGGTAAATAAAATGTGATAGGTTAGATATAAATGTCACTAGTTGGCAGATCACAAACATGGGAAGGCTCTGGTTGCGGCCCCACATCATTAAATTGGACAAAGTTTTCTACTGACAGAAACCTGTGTTCTCTGTACTTAGGGAGCTCAGAAGATACAGGTTTCTTCAAATGGCACTTAGAAGTCTCCTAAGCAATCTAATGACTGTAAATAAATCACATGTGATGTGTGCAGGCCAAAGCGCACCTCAAAACAGAGGCTGACGTTCAGAAGCGAGCAATGGAGATATGAAGAGAAGCCCACTGGGTAAGTGAACTGTGAGATAAGAGAAGGCAGACAGCTCTTCCACAGACCCTGCCCATCCCCATCCTGGTGAGAGGAAGCTGGATGCTGGAGAACTTCACTGCTAAGGACGGTTGTCGTGATATCAATAACCCCGGCAGTGACAATAACATCAACAACTCTGTCAGCTCTGCCGTTGGCAGTACTGTGTGGACAGCACCTATGATACAGTCCACGACACCCCTGTAAGTTCTCTAGTCATCCCACTGCACAAGGGAAGGAAATGAGGTGTCTCCCTTTGGAGAGTCCACACACAGCACACAGCAAAGCTGGGCTTTTCAGATCCCAAAGAAAGCACTGCTAATGTTCTCATGATTCCATATGGTAATAAAAAATGAACATGCTTTGCTCCGAGGTGAGCACCTTTTCCCAGTTGTAGAGCGTGTAGAATACAGGAGTTTTGTTTATTGCTGCTCTACCACTACTGAAACACACCTGAAAAATGCTATGATCGTATCAGGTGGACACAATTCCCGTGAAGGGACCACAGTTTCTCATGGGTTCTAGTACTCACAAAGGTGTTCTCATTCCAGGTCCTAAAATGTAAGAGCTTCAGGTCTCACGTGAACATTGATAGAAGGTAAGAACACAGCAGGGAGCCAGACACGGAGACAGGGAAACAAAGTAGCAAGGGAATACATGATTACAGAAGGTGAACATCTTCTCACTAGGAAATCAAACACCCAGCCCTGTATAGCGCCTCTATACACCAGCACAGGCAGCCACACGGGGACTAAGGAGGGAGGAAGCCTCCTCATAGAAGACCAGGGACCAGGCAAATGCCCAGACTGGAAACCAGGAAACCAGGAGGATTACTACCAGGTTCTATAATAAAGTCGACTAGACTTTCCCCATACACATTTTTTCCAATACACATCCCGTAGAATCCCCACTTTTGGAATTTGGGGCTTTTCCCCATCTGGCCATGGCAGTAGAATAAATACTGTCTTTGGAGCACAATTCTGACAGGAAACAACCATCGTCTACTGTGACTTTAGTTGCTAAGCAAGCATTCTGCATATTTCCACTGTACATTCACTTGTAATATTTTTTTTAACTTACACTGAGTGACTCAAAATATAACCCATGGTAACTACAGAAGACCTGCACATTAGAACCTTTTCATCTCAGCAAAATTGTTCACTCAGCTAAGGGGCCCTTTTACTATGTAGTGGTAGATCCATCTTAATCATTAATACACTGAGGCTTCCTGAAGGGCCAACTTCGGGACTGGGGTTCTTGGGTTGTGTGTTTATCTAGCTCATGTGTCTCTAAGAAACCTCAGAGAGGTAGGTGATTGGCTGTGCCAGCACTTTGCAGTTGGTGAGCTATTTTGGTGAGAGTTGGTGTACTCCGGCTATTGACACTCTGGAGAACCACATCACCAGTGCTGGCTGGCAGTTTGTAAGCAGAAACAGCATAGCATCTCCAAGCCAAAGTGGTGCCTTTCTGTACCCAATGTTCCAAAGCGCTTTTTCTCTGCTAGGAAGCCTCAGTCTGCTATTCCACGTGCCAAGAAACTCAGAAAGAGGAGACATAACTGAGACCCTGATGAACTGCAGGAAGCATGTCATGTGAGTCCTTAAGCTGCCGGGATGGGGAGCTCTTCATTGCTGTAGCCCAAACAAAGCCCTTATAAGTGATACCAAAAAATTACATAAACACATCAGACGAGCTAATCTATGCCACGTTCTAGTCTTCCTCTGATCCCTTGTAAGGTTTGTAGCTCTAGTCTGATGTGCTCTGGCATTTAATGTCCATCAAAATATACTTCCTCCACCACTATTCCTGCCCAGGAACAACACAGAACATATGCACATGTGCTTACACACACACACACACACACAAACACACACACACACACACACACACAAACACACACACANACACACACACACACACACACACACACACATACTTCTATTCAATGATATCTGCCCAGCAAGGACTTCACCACCACCATCTTCTCTCCTACATTGGTAAAAGTCACATCACAGAGGAGGGGGGGGGATTTAACACAGCAGAAATAGGCAAAGAATATGGTCACTTCAGTGTCACAGCTGTGTGTGTGACTTGGATGGTTGAACCAGATAAAGCAAGTCATAGAGTAGAAGTGGAATGAATTCCCCTCTTAAGGCGGAGAGAGAGATGAATCTGTAGAGGCCTGGAAAATCTTCTAAGGAAGAAAATCAGCAGGCCCAGCTGGCTGTCCATTGGAAGCTGCGGCTGCTGGATAAACTGCTGGTTTCTAGGCTCCATTCCATATTCCCCAAATCCAAACCAAATTCTCTAGGTCTGAAAAGGGAATGTAGCCTTCACAAGTCCCTAGGATATTCAGAGAGCTGGCCAGGTCAGACAGCTGTAGAGGAAGTGAACCATGTAGTTCTGAATCAAGGACCAGCGTCCACTAAAAGAACAGAAATAAGGCTGGGTTCAAGTGAACCTGCTTGTTGGGTGAACCTCTGGTGGGCTTTGACAAGTGTAAATGGCATATTCTGTAGAGGATGAACATCCTTGTGCAGGTGTGGATGTAAGATGAATTTCCTGGGTCTCTAGATGCTGTACCAAATAATATAGGCTATAATACGCTAGGGAGCCTGGGTTTTTCCAGATAGCCATATTTGGCACACATACATGACACTCACTGGGAAGCACTTTCAGAAGAGTCTCCTGACTAGGTCTAATGACCACCTCCTGCTCTGAGATCTGAGATAAATAGATTCAAAGCCCAACTCTGCTACTTGCAAGCTATGTGCACTAGAACCTTGCATCTCAGGGCCTCGTTTCCTTGAAAATATGGATGCTTCCTTCTCTGAGTGTGAGTTTTGCAAGTGAGGCCTAACAAGGCAATGTAAGCGTGCATGACAGTGCATAAGGCTCAGAGTGCTGGTACCACAAGGAGATGCAATGCCCATGCTAAGCAATAGACCTGGCACACCAGGGGACGCCCAACATGTCAGGGGCCCCCAGGAAGCAGCCAGAGCCAGGACCTGAGCCCATATGGCCAGAATGCCAATAAAGGCCCAGCAATGGCTTCCGCAGTGTCAAGCTGGCCTATCCACCAGTCCTTGGAGCTCATCCCTGAGTCATCTGCATAAAAGGGACTGCTCCATCCTGAGTGTCAGGAGGAGGACCACTGGTGTCCCAGACAATAGACTACGTTAGTAAATGACACGGACATGGCATTGAAGATATCCAAGCGCTATCGGAGCTTGGTGGAGCTTGGACTCCCCAACTTTAAAAAAACAAACAAAAAAAAAAAAACCTGATTCGACATGGCAAAGCAAATACCCACAGGCTTGGAAACCAAAATTAACCTTAAATACTAATGCATTCAGTGGGGGAAGAACATCATTTCCTTTAAAAAGTTTTGGATGAACAAATGACTTTTAAGAAAGATAATTTTATTTTTAATATGCAAAGTATTAGATATTGTTGTGTTTTCAAACAAAATGTGTTTGGGTGACTCTCTTCCCCCCACACACACACTACCTCCATCTCCCTGTCCCTGGCTAGTTTCCTCTTTCATGTCACATGTGTCCTTTTTCCACCAGTCCATCCTCCTCACCACCTCCTTTTACCCTCTTTTGGTCTCCTTTCTCATGTTTTAGATTTTACTTAAACTTACATGCACACATGCATGAACATGCACACACACACATATACACACATGCATGCATATATAAACACATACATACACATACATACACATGCACACACATACATATGTGTTTTGCAGGCTAGGATCCATTATGAAGGAGAATGTGCAATTTTGTCTCTGGGTTTGAATCACCTTGTTTAATATACTTTAATATACTTTGCAAGTATATCTACTTTTCTTCAAATTTCATGATTTCATTTTTTTCATTGCAGCTGAATGAAATTACACTGTGCATGTGCACCACATTTCCATTATCCATCCATGCATTGGTGGGCATCTAGGCTGCTTCTCTTTCCTCACTGTACTATAACAGTATAGAAGCAAATGTGGATGTGCAAGTTCTCTGGAAGGATAGGCAGCCCTTCGGAGATAGGCCTAAGAGTTGTATAGCTGGGCCACATGGAAGTTCTGTTTTAATTCTTCAAGAAACCTCCATACTGCCTTCAAAATGGCTGTACCAGTTGGCACTCCTGCCTACAGTGAGTACGAGTTCCACTTTCAGGGTCAAGGACACCACTACAGAATCAACAGAGACTGAGTCACCAACCAGGGAATAGGAATGTATAGGAAGGACCTGGGCCCTCTGTGCCTATGTAACAGTTGTACAGCTTGGTCTCACGTGGGTCTCCTAACAGTGGGAACAGGGCTACCTCTGACTCCGTTGCCTGCTTCTGTGACCCTTGCCCCCTGCTGGCCTCAGTAGGAGAGGGTGCACTTAGTTTTACTGCAACTTCCATAGGCCAGGGCTGGTTGATATCCTGTGGGGCTGCCCTTTTCTGAGGAGGTGGGGGGCGGGGAGAGAGGAGGGAAAGGAAGCTGCAGATGGGATGGAAGGTAATTACTTAATTACTTTTAAAAGAGCTTCTCTTTCAGGCACCCTCAGCAGCATTTGATGTCAGATTTCTTGAGGATAGCCACTCTGCTGGGATATAGTGGTATTGCAAAGCAGTTTTAATCTGCACAGAACAGGAATACTGAACACTTGAAAGGATACGGTTCTCTCTCTCTTTTTTTAGGAATGTCCATTCATTTCATTAGCCCCGTTTTGCTGATTACCATGTTTGTGTGTTGATCTGTTCGTTTGTGTCTAACTGACGCAGTTCTTTGTAAATGCTCGATGTCAGCATCCTATCTGAAGAACAACTTCCTCCAACTGTTAGACTGCCTGCTTGCTCAGCTGAAAATTTCTTCTGATACAATTTCATGTAGTTCCACCTGTTAGATCTTGTGGTCAGTTCCTGGCCTACCACAGAAAGTTCAGAAAGTTCTTGCCTAAGCTTGTATCTTAAAGTACATTGAGTCGACTTCTAAGAGTTACAGTGTTTCAGATTTTAAATTCAGATTGCTGGCCCATATCAAGTTGATTTTTATACACGGTGAAAGATACAGATCTCATTTCTCTCTTCTGCATGTGGACAACCAATTTGACCATTTGTTGAATAAGGTGTCTTTTGTCCACTGCATCTTTTTGAAACCTTTGTCAAAAGTTAGGTACCCAGAGCTTTGCCCACTTATTCCTGTGTTTATCTTCTCTGTTCCCTGTGTCTGTCCTTTTTGGTGGCAGTACCACGTTGTCTCTGGCACTCGAGATCTCTAGTATAAGTCAGATGGTGTGATCCCTCCCACTGTGTTCTTCTCCTCAGGGATTTCTTTGCCTACACACTCTTCTGATGTCCCCTATGAATCCTTAGATTGCTTGCGTTGGTCCTTTGTGAATTGATATTGGGATTTTGATGGGACGTGTATTGAAACCGTAGACTACTTTCAGTAACCTTTGACAGTCTCATGTTAATTCTGAGAATCCAGGAGCTCAGAAGGCCTCTCATTATCTAGTGTCTTCTTTGAATTTCTTCCTCAGTGTCTTCAGGTTTTTGTGGTAGACAGAGGTCCTTACTTCCTTGGTTAGACTTATTCCTGGGTATTTTGTTTACTTAAATTTTAAGTAAATTTTGACTTTCCATATGACTTTCTATGAAAGATACTTGTTATACATGAAGCATACTCGGTTTTGTATATTGTTTTATGTCTTGAAACTCTACTGAGAATGTTTCCCAGATGTAAGAGTTTTCTGGTAGATACATAGATACAGTCTTTTAAGTATTGGATCGTGGTATCTGTAAATGGGGATATTTTGACTTATCCATTTCCCATTTTGTGTTATCTCTGTCTATCGTCTTCCTGTTCTGGCTAAGACTTTGAGCACTATACTGAGTAGGAGACTAGGAGACGTGAGTAACACCCTCATCTCTTTCTTCATTTTAGGGGTATGCTCTCAGTTTGTGTCTGCTTGGTGTCATGTTGCCCACAGAATATATTACTTTGAGATGTGCTGAATCCGTCCCTAATATCATCTGTGACTTTGAGTTTCTCCATTTGGACCATAGCCATCGTCTCCTCAAGCAGAACTGTAAGACAAGCTTTCCCCAATGACTCATGAGGCCAACGTCTTTAAATAAAAACAGGACGAGAAGTTGAGAGAGCATTGGGCTCTTTGAATTTGGGCCAGTGTTTCCAAATGCAAAGTATGCCACGGCTCCATCTCCCCTGCCTTTACAGATAAACAACAGATGACCTTTTATGTCAGAAAGAAGCAGAGAAAATTCCATCTCCTTGTGGAATGTTGAGTTTGGAACCAAGTTTTTCTGTGTTCCTTCTCAAAACAGCCATCCACAAAATGTCCCCAATAGATAAGTGATAGGAACCCTGTGGCCAACCCAGATGTTCAAACAACTGGTCTTGCTTCGTTTCCAAACAAAATATTACAAGTGCATGCTTAGAAACTTCCCCACAGGAGTAGAAATCCTGGTCCCCTGTCATGCTGTGCCCTGGGCTCTCAGGAGGTGACACTCTATCCGGTCATTAGGTTTCATGAAGCAAGCATTTCCTCACTCTCCTCTCAGCCATTTCAGAATGAACTGAGGCCATTTCTCTGAACTCCTTCCCAGGGAAAAACATCTATTTCCCAAATGGGGAACACTACAGAACTGCCCAGGTTCCACAAAGCGTTCTCGTCCACATTCTTTCTTTTCACTATCCCCAAACTTTCCTAATGGGGGAAAAATCATGTTCCCAGGCCCCACAAACATAGGTGGGGGGGAAGGAACCAGGATGGCTGTAAAAGTCAGGTTCTTACCCTCCTCATCAACAACTCTGTATGCTCCCAACAGCCCTAACAGTTAGGGGCGGGACTCACAAACAAATCCATGTGCCTCCACCAATCCTAAGAGTTAGGGGCGGGGCTTTGGTGATTATTCTCTTGACAGGCCAGTGTTTAAAAAACAACTCTTCAGGGTGATCTTAAAATAGAACTTGAGTTGCAAGTTTTTGGTTCACATG
This sequence comes from Mus pahari, assembly GCF_900095145.1. Lineage (NCBI taxonomy): Eukaryota > Metazoa > Chordata > Mammalia > Rodentia > Muridae > Mus > Mus pahari. The sequence goes on along the minus strand of NC_034590.1, from coordinate 165,280,851 downwards.
AGACCTTCCCGGAAAAGGTCATGCACACGCAAAGCGGTCCACCCTCTCTGCTTTTAATCTCCCCCAAGATATTTAGTTCAACAAGAAATGCTCAGGGGAAAAAATAAACACTTAAAAATCTTCATTGGGTTCTATTTAAGTTGCTTTTAAAATAACTCCGATACAAAACCACTTTGTCGGAATTGAAACAGTAAGTGATTTTTCTGAAGCCATCCAGTTTGAAAGACTAAAGAGGCAAACGGAGGTGGGGTGGGGAAGAGGGAGGTAGGTGCTCATGACTTAGAACTTGAGATTTTGAGATGAAATGTGTGATGGTTAATCAAAATTATCAAGTTAATGACCAAGAGTCAACTGAGAGACATGACTCTGGAAAGGCCTACGAGGACATTTCTAGGAAGGTTTGACTGAGGGGAGAAGAGAATGCCCAGAGTGGGTGGCAGCCACCAATGGGTGGCCCAGATGCAGGGAGACTCCATGCAAAACCAGTGCTGCTATCTTGCTACCTTAACTCTTACTGGTGAGTACCTCTCTCCCTGTGGTTCTTGCTGCTGCTGCTGTTGTTGCTGCCTCTATCCTTCCCTGACCTCAGATGCCAGCTTCTGCAGCCTTCCAATGTGAACTAAAGACCAGTGCCTCCACAGGAGTCTTTCAGTCCTTCAACATCAAATCAAAACTGCTGAGACATCCGGCAACCTGAACTGAGCTGCCCTGAGCTCTCAGTCTCTCTGCTGTGTAGGCACTTTGGACTAGCAATAGCCTACTGTAAAAGCCATTCTTCTCTTGCAGTACATATACCCCATCAGTTGTGTTCCTGTAAAGAACTTATGTAATACAAAATGGTTAGGAGTTGACTAAATGACTGTGCCTTTGTGGGACTGTGAAAGGCAGGCAGCCTGTTTTCTGGCTGAGCTAGGTTTAAACCCTGGAGACCTAGCAGATGACACTGCAAGGAATGGAAGGAAGTTTGCCAGACCCCAGAAACCAGGCTCCTGATAGGAGGCCCCAGCTCCATAATTCTGTGGGCCTTCAGTCAGGTAGGGCAATGCCCCAAGCTCCTGGTATTCTGTCTGGACTCTACCCCCACAGTTACCTGGCAATAGCCAGGTAGGCTAGCCCACTCTAAAAGGAGCTGCTTGACCCCTCCTCCCTCTCTTACTCTCTTATTCTTACTCTCTTACTTTCTTACTTTCTTGCTCTTACTCTCTTACTCTTTCCTCTCTCTCTCTCTCTCTCTCTCTCTCTCTCTCTCTCTCTCTCTCTCCCTCCTTCCCTCCCTCTTGCTCCCCCCTCTCTGCATTCCCTTCCCCCTCTCTCCCAGTGGCCTTGGACAGCCTACAATAAACACCTTAAAACCATGGACTGTCTCTTCTCACCGGGGCTCCACTGTGCTGGAGTAAGGGAGTAGGTCTTCCTCTAAAGAGCAGCATCTAATCTCCTGTAGAAGGCCTCCCTGCACTCCCAGACACGGCTTCCACCAAGCAGCAAGCCACCTAAGCAAGCCAAGGGCTCTCTCCTCACAGGGGACCCGCTAGAGCCCTCTCCTCCCACCCTTTTCCCTTGGGCCCCAAGCTAGAGGTAGCCCATAGGCCCACGCTCTGTTCTCAGCTATTCCGCATGGCATCCAACAGCATCTGGGGTGTCTGAGAGCCTGAGAACCTGCCAGTCTTGGCCTCCTTGTGAGCCAGGACCCCTGAGCTGGCTCCCTGGGACCTCAGACTGCAACTCCCCACCACCAGAGCAGGGTCCTGTGGCTTCTCAAAGCCTGACCCCACCCAGCAGCAGTGTGGGATGTGCAGAGTGAAACTTCCCATGTCCACCTCCACAAGCAGCCCTATCCCTGTGGCAGGCTGGATGCAGGACACCATTTTAACCCACGTGTCTTCTTTTCTCCACAGTAGAGGCTTTATTGGCAACCATCTCATCAATCATAAGTCCATTGGACCAAAGATACAGAAAGAACTGATTCTTCTACTGCCAGAATCAACACATCAGCCATGATTCACAAGGGATGGAAGGTACAACACCCATCTATAAACTTAACAGTGGACTCTAGATTGCTAACGGGTGTAGCATATAACCAGGACAGGAGACTGTCTTAACCCAGAATAGCTCCAGAATTACTTATAGGTTGAATGAATGAGTGAAGGTATTTCTAAAGACTACTGGGCAAAGATACTATAGACATGCACAGACTAACTAACTCCAAATTTGAAGACGAAGAGTAAAATATAAATAATCCAGACAAGAGGATTATTATGGGCTGGGAAGTTTGGAAGGTGTTTGAGGATGGAGAAGCTAGTGACTTAGTTCATCCACAGGTGAATGGCCGAAGGCCAAGACAAGCAGAGTAGTGAGAGATACATCTGAGGGCAGGTGACAGCATTTTATAGACACCTAACAAATGGCTACACTGGTCACCTAGAGTCCCCAAGTGCAGACCTACCTGAGCCTCCCAGCTGAAGCCAAAATGTATAACAAACTATTTACTTTGTGGGAGGCTGAGGGGCTTACAGTGCATGGAAACCATCACCAACAGTGCATCCCTGTCAGCTCTCCAGTGATGGGAAGCTGAGAGAGTCTACTCTTGTGCAGGGGCCACCATACAGAGTGCAGGGACTAACACTGACTAACACTGGTGGCTCCAGGCTGGCCTCGCTGCTTTGGCTCTTCCTGGGCTGCCTCTTTATTCTAGCCACACAATTACTTTATTTCCCAATAATATAGTCACCCGCTGATGTCTGTTTTCTGTAGGGAGTCAGCCCTGGAACTCACATACACCAAAACCCATAAATAGCCACGTACATTTACATAAAATACTGCAGCATTTGTATATAACCTACACATAGATCTTGCATGTTTTAAGTCACCTCTAGATTATTAAAATACCAAATGAAATGTAAATGTTTTAAAGTAAACATTGTATTGAACTGTTAGAGAAGATGACAAGAAAGAAGTCTGGACACGTTCAAGTATGGATGTAAGATTTTTCTGTCTGCAGCTGGTTCAGTCTGAGTATATAAAAGCTGGTTACTTATTTAGTTGTTTTCTGTTGTTTTTTATTTTTATCCCCAAAATACCCCCCACAAGGACATGCTCACAGGCCAGTCTGATCTAGATCACTCCTTCCTGGGTCTCTCTTCCTGGATCTAGATCTAATGTCTGGATCTAAAGCCTAGAGACATCAAGTTGACAATAGTAACCATCCCAGGTCCCAAACGAATCCATTTAGGGAATTAATAACTGAATATGAGTCATGTTGCCAACACCATCCTGTGTACCTGGATGTGCTCACTGGGCCTGAAAGGACACATGAAATTTTTCTCATGTGAAAAGCTTACCTGAACACACAGAACTGGCGTGATCCTTGGTCCTCAACTGCGAATTAGCTCATTTGGTTAAAATGATCCAGATCGAGTCAGGAAATGGGCCATCTGCCTGCTCCTGTCTCCACACGGCCTGTGCACACTGAGTGTCAGAAAGACTGGAAGCTGCTTTTACTTAGAGAAATGTTGGCTTGCTTTTTCAAACTGAGACTTAGGAAAGAGCTACTCTACCGTCTTGAATTTCCTGTCATTGGCCTTCTTGACTTTAATTTTCTTTGAACTAAGATTTGTCATCTTTACATAGCAGACATGGACTGGAGATAACGTTGGTGGTTGGCCATCTCATCTTATGATACAACATTTTATAATGGAGCCACAGTCAAACTCAAAACTGTGGGTTCAAACAACCCCCCTATCTTAGGCCTCCAAAGTAACTGGGACTATAAACTCAGCCCACCACTCCCACCCAGCCTGAGAGTCAGAAAGCAAAATCAGCCTTTTCCAAAAAACTTCCTCTGCTTAACTTCTGGCTGTCATGTATACCACATATATGTAATACATGAATTACATATGTGTGGTATATCATGTATATTGCTTATGTTTTATGTATTATGCACATAGGATGGATAGATGGATGCATGGATGCAGAGATGGAACCCCATCTTCAGAAAGGACGCTAGAAAAGCAGAGCTTTCCCTATCTGTTCACTCTTGTGCAGGGGCCACCATACAAATGCAGTGCCCGAGCACCAGCGACCCCCATAGTGACAGGTGTCTATTATTTATATGTATGGTTCTGTGCTACCTCCACCTTCTGGACAGTACATAAATGTTTGGCTTCTCTACAGATGTAAAACCATATGGCTTTAGGATGAGGGGAACCTACAGATTTCTCCTGAGCTGACGCTTCGTTTAGTAAATGGGCCACCACAGAGTCACTTAACATGGCAAACTCCTTGTGTGCCTTTAAGTGGAATTCAATTCCCCAAATTGAATTCATATAGATGGGCTCACATTTCCAGGAATATGTCCACTGTATATAATGAGATGGACTTATAACATTGTTTGGCTTATCTGGCAAGGCTATAATGTAAAGTGGTAAAAGAGCGGGTGAGAGAGGAGACTTCCCGTGCTTGTTGCTGTCAAACTTGCTGCTGCCCCAGGGCTTTTGCATTTGATCTTCCTTCTGCCTGCACCAATTACTGTCTCACTTGAAAATCAGATATGTGCAACGGCTGAGTCTCTGCTTCATCCAGACCACAGCTCAAGTGAATGTTCTCAGCGAAGGTTAGAGGTCATGCCAGTTCATATCGTTCTCCCTTCCACAGACTGCTAATGTTGAGCCTCTCTCTCCATGGTGCTTGTCAGTGATGGGCTATCGGCTCTATCAGTGTTGTGTAGGTTGTGCACACAAGTACATTCGGTGTCTATATATACAAGCCATGAGTACATGCTGTGTCTGTGTATACATGCCATGAGCACATGCTGTGCCTGTGTATACATGCCATGAGCACATGCTGTNCCTGTGTATACATGCCATGAGCACATGCTGTGCCTGTGTATACATGCCATGAGCACATGCTGTGCCTGTGTATACATGCTATGAGCACATGCTGTGCCTGTGTATACATGCCATGAACATATGCTGTGTCTGTGTATACATACCATGAACATATGCTGTGTCTGTGTATACATGTCATCAGCACATGCTGTATCTGTGTATACATGCCATGAACATATGCTGTGTCTGTGTATACGTCATGAAAACATGCTGTGTCTGTGTATACATGCATGCAGACACAGACACCTCTCCATTTGTGTCTAGGTTGATGTCAGATATTTCCCATTGGTAGCCACCTTGTTCTTATTTTTATTTATGTTTTGGCAATTTCATATGTGAATACAGTCTACTTAGAGTATATTCACTTTTTTGGACAGTTTCTCTCACTGAACCAGGGGTTACCAATTCAGCTGGACTAGACAGCCAATGAGCCCTGTGCCCTCTGCTGCCTCTGCCTGCCCAGCTCCGGGATTACAGCATATGCGACCTAAAAGCCAGGTGCATGCTGGGACTGAATTCAGATCTTCATACTTTGCCAACTTAGTAATTTCCAACTCCTCTTTCTTTATTCATTACTAAATGCAACCAATGACTTGTAAACGTCATGAAGACATGGGTTTTGTTTTCTCTTTCTGTTCTCCAGCCATATTTCTAGATCTTAGAAGGGCTTTTGGGACCATAAAGGTCAATAAATATTGAATGAAGGAACAAGCAAGCTAATGAGTTCTCAGCGATGCCTCAAGTAGATTCTGGAACAACTTCAGAACCCAAGCTGCCATGCGCCTGTGGCAATCTCAAGCAATGCTGTATCTGCAGCGCCCCTCTCCCTGACACAGCCTTCCCACTGGCCCCAGCTAAAGAAGAGTTTCTACGATCTCCTCCTCTTCTAGTGTTTCATTTCTCAAATTAAATGATCCACCATCTTCCCTCCTGATTTCCTCAGTTAGTCAATAAAATGCCTGCCTCATGTCAGACGATGTGCACAAGCAAACAGGAAATGACTAACAAGTGCATCAGACTGGGAGGGAGACTGAATAGCCAAGGAGAGCCTGGGACCGGAGCAGGGGCTGGGCTCTAACAGATGACTCAGGAGAGCCAGCTGGGACTGGGGGATCAGACATCCTCAGAAGAGGAAACAAAGGACACAGGGCTGTTGAAGGAGTAGAGGGGCAGATAAGGAAGGGGCAGGGGAATAAAGTAAAGAGTGGCTTTCTGGTACAGCCTAGGAGCAAGCAAGGCCAAGTGACCATGCACTGTCTACCAATCGCCACCAATGTATGCTCCTCCTCTTGGAGTGGGGACGATTGGCAGAAGGATGCTCAGGAGCTAAGGCATATGAAGAGTGTCCGGGACATGTGGCATCCTACACACCTTCCTCTCAGGTCACAGGTCCTTGTCTCCCTATTTGAAAGAAGAAGGAAACAAGAAGCAAACACTTGAGCCAACAACTTGAACCAGATATGACATGGAATCCAGAACTCTGTAGTGTGTGACCTGACTTCCTTTGGTGCTTACCGAATCCCCTCCCCCTTCATACCCATACCCTAATGCTAGGGGGCAAATCCACAGCTTTCTATATGCTCCCTCTGATATTCCTCCTGCTTATAGGCTTCGAGCAAGAAACTGAGCCGTGATTCCATTTACCCATCTTTCTTCTAGCATCCTCTTCAGTTCCTGAATTCTCCTTTTTCTCAGAAACCCATTCCCCCAGAAAGCATGCTCTCTGTCCTCTTGAAGATGTGGTAGCCACCTCAGAGGGTGGTTTGAATCTGCTAGCACCCTCCTAGCCTACTAGCATCTACTAGTCAACTAGACAAGTCGGAGTTTACCAAGTTGCTTCTGAGCAAATGAGACAAAGGACAAGTACTTTCCAAGGGAACTAGAATCTGGAGAACCCAAGTGTGCAGACCTGGAGGAGAAAAGAACTCAGGACTATGCCCACCATGCCTCAGCTCCGCCTACCATGCCTGAGCTCCGCCCATCACGCCTCAGCCTGCCCATCCTCTTTCCAGCTGCGTAGCCCCCAGCTCCCACTCACTAAAGCAGAAAAAAGCATGGACATCCAGCTTTCAAGTTCACGAAGGTACAGTGAAGAAACATCCACAGGGGTCAGCCACATCCCTAGGTAAGACTGCACTTTAGATGGGGGCTACTCAACAAGAAAGTGAATAAACTGAGGAAAGAGAATGAAAATGTGAGTCTGATGAAAATCAACTTCTCAATTTAACCGACATGGTGAACGGCCCATGTCCGTGACCGGACTCAAAGTCCAGGATGCTCACACACACACACACACACACACACACACACACACGTGTGAAGTCTACACTGTACTCAAGCTGCAGTATTGACCTTCACAGCCCCGGGGAGCCCTGGCAGGTCCTCCCCTTCATGTTTAACACACTGCCTGACTGTGCCTGTATGCGGAGCACTCCACAATCCGGTAGACTGTAGGCACGGTGCTTTTTAACATTTACGCGTTTGATCTTCTTTACTTTTACTTAAATGGATTTTATTAATAAAATTACTAGCTGGGCCATTCTGTTGAGACTGAAGCAAAGGAGTTATTCATGGGAGGTCTGGGGACCAACTGTGTATAACTGAAACCCAGGTTCCTCTGCATTCATGCCCAGGGGCTTGACACAGCCCAGCCAGGCCCCAGCTGGAGGCAGGCTGGAGAGATATAGCTGAATCACTGACTAGACAGGATTTCTAATGGGTTCACAATGGCCCGTGCAGCTGGTCCGAGAAGGGCCAGACAAAGATAAGCCTCTTTAGGCTCAATCACGGCCACGAGTCATTTTTATAACTATGAATGTTGTGCTAAATCTGTTTTGTTTTCCAGTCTACGAGCAAGGAGAGGTAAGAGAATGCTCCAGAGTGCCCTGTCTGAACAGAGTGCTCAGGCTGGGACATCTCCATCCCACAGTCCAGTGCCGGATTATATAGAGGAAAGCCACCCTGTAACTAACTAAAGAGAACCTAGCATACATTAGGCACTAACTAAAGAGACCCTAGCGTACATTAGGCACTACACCAAGGCACTGGGTGGAGAAGAGGGGACATCTAGGTTGCACCTGAAGATAGTCTTGGAGCCAAGTCTGAGCATCCCGGGTCCTCCAGTGAACAAAGACAGTCCGTGAGGAACTAGCATAGCTGTTGAATAAAGAAGTAGGGGGCTCGAGCTAAGCAAGGCTGGCCTCCAATGGCCATGATTTTCTCACCTGCATTCCAATGCTAGATACTCACCTACAGCAAAAATAGTTATTTGAGAAAATGAAAAGTTGGGACATAACTTGAAAGAGGAAATAACAGTTGTGTGGGAAGATACCACCTGATTCCCAAAGCTCCAGGGCCCCAGATCTCATTATCCTAGGGCCAGTGGCCTAGTCCCAGGTCCAGATTCCATCCTTAGCCTTGTTCTTCAGTCCAAATATACAGGCTTCTAAGAGAATAGCAAGAGACTATTACCAACAGTACTCTATATAGCTTTTAATGGAGAGAGAAATGTTACTGAAGCAAAGTAAGATAAACAAATCAGAGACGAAATCTAGACACACATTACCTCTACAGGTAATGACCGTCTAGATGCAGGGGTACCCAACATGTAATGACTATGTGTCCGAATAGAGAAAAAGATTGGTCATGGTTGTCACTTTCAATGACTAGAATGTAAGAAACTATATCAATGCTGGTTTCAAAATGTCTAAACAGTAGTCACTGTAGGGCTGTGTCACTGGGCAAGGGGAAGAGACATCCAAGCAGGGTTAATCTGTGCTCATTCCCATTGGCTCAGGGAATGCAGATATAAATGTGAGGTGTTTAGGGCAGCTGGACTTGTGGGGTAGAGAAAGAACTTCAGAAACCCACAAGGGTTCCTCTGTCTGTTACCAAGTACTAATGAAGCATTAGCAGGGAAAACTCCAAAGGCTCAGAGGCTCTATAAACTGAATGCATCCTACCACCAAAAGACTCAGAGAGCTTTCTGATCCCCATCTGCAGCAGAACCGCTGCCAAGATGTAGCAGTTCATAAGGACCCTATAGGGAAGACCATCGAGCTTGAGGTTGAATCCCCAGACACTATAGAGAGTGTAAAGCCAAGATCCAGGATGAGGAAGGGTTCTCCCTGCCCACCAAAGCCTGATCTTTCTGATAAGCAGCTGGAAGGCAGCCATACAACATTCAAAAGGAGCCCACACTTATTCATGGATGGAGAGACTTCATGATGGTGCTAGGAACGGTTGGAAGAGTCTTACAACACTACCAAGGGGAACACGCATAAGAGAAAGACGACAAGGTTGTCTGTGCAGGAATACTATACAGAAGATGAAAGCGGCAAGTTAGCCATCTTCACCAGGAGCATCCTTCTGGTAAACATGTGTATGATCTAGAAATGGAGAAAAGAAGATTCAGGGGAAGCAGATCCAGCAATGGTGGGAACAGCAGACAAGTGCTGAGCTTTGAATCCATTATCCAGACCTTCATAGTAAGGAATAGCATCGACATGGTAAATACAAAAGACAAGAAAGACCAGGCAAGGTGGATCTGGACAACATACCCCAGCCAGACTGACACATCAAATTAGCCATTGTCTTCTTTTTTTTTAAAGATTTGTTTATTTATTATATGTAAGTACACTGTAGCTGTCTTCAGACACTCCAGAAGATCTTGTTACAGATGGTTGTGAGCCACCATGTGGTTGCTGGGATTTGAACTCTGCACCTTTGGAAGAGCATTCGGGTGCTCTTACCCACTGAGCCATCTCACCAGCCCCAAGCCATTGTCTTTTAATCACACATTACATACTACTTAGAAAGAATCAAAGTGCCAAAAGACTCAACGATTAAAACAACCAAAAGCCAAAAGAAAGAAAGAAAGAAAGAAAGAAAGAAAGAAAGAAAGAAAGAAAGAAAGAAAGAAAGAAAGAAAGAAAAGAAAGAAAAGAAAAGAAAAAAAAGAAACAAAGCAAACAGAAACACGGAAAGGGAAGAAAAAAGTGCAACCCATGCCACCAAAGCCAGCATCTGCCATTCCTGTAACTGGAACCAGAAGGGGGGAGCAGGAGAGAGCAGAAGACATCTTTGAAGAATAACAGCCAAAAATTTTCTAAATTTGATTTAAAAAAAAAAAAACTATAGGCCTACAGATCTCACAAGCTTGATAATCCTGAGCAATATGACCATGAAGAAACTGTCCGATGATATACAATAAAATTGTCAAAAGGCAGTGATAAGGGCGTATTGAACAGGAGGTCTGGGGGAGGCAGGACGCACAGATAAATGATAGAGTATGATTGCAAGGACCTGGTCAAAAGCAATAAAATCAAAATGACACAGAGGAGTGAGATTAGTTAAGAAATAAATAAATGGCCTGCAGAGGTGGAAACACTCGAACGCTATTGAAAAATGAAGGCAGGGGGATGGGGTAGCTCAGTGGCTAAGCACTTGCTTAGCATGTGCACATGTCTGGGTCCTGGCTGCACCACTCAGGGGAAAGGAGAGGCATGAGAAGGATGGGAGAGGACACCTGCACGGTTGTATTGACAGGTCAAGAAGAGGTATGGGAAGTCCCCCACAAAGAAGAGCATGTGTGATACAGAAATTGGGAAGCTAATGTTCACAGGAGAATCTAATGTTAGCCCAAAGGAATGAAGAGCCTTGGAAGCAAACTCACAGAGAGCTCGCCTCCGTTACAGAGAGCAGTCTGCTTCCCTCAAAGCAGGTAAACGTGAAATTCTTAAGACGTAAAATGGTACCATTTAGACACATACAAAGAATTCCTCTTTAAAATATCATAAAGATATTTCACTTTTTAACACTACAAAAATACGGTGTGCCTGTAACTTTTAGAAGTGAAATGAATGATTGTAGTCAACTCAGAGGAAAGGAAATATATTTTGTGAGTTTCTACATGAATCTATAAACTTAACAGGAACAAGTAAAAATATTAACTAAAAGAAAGATCTTTAGTCAACAATGGAAATAAGTAGAACGCTAAAAAAATATCCATAAGAAAGGGAGGAGGGGGAATAGATGGCGCTCCTTAAAAATAATATGATTTTAAGCATAATTGTATTGATAATTATATTAAAATCCAGAGGTCAGCAAGCAGTGAAAGAGAATGGTCAAACATAAGATGGGATACAGAATTGTGAACAGATAAATAGGACAAATGCCAACCATAAGAAAGATTAGCGTTTATCAAGCAGATGTGACCTCAGTACTACACACCTAGTATACAAAGTTTCAAAATATAAACACGAAACAGAACAAAGGGGAAGCCGATCTAACTAGAACCAGTGTTCAACACACCTCTCTTACCAGTTTAAGTAACAAAGAAACATTTGTAAGAGTGTGGAAGAACTGAACAGTGCCTTGGGAGATAACCCAGAAGCCCCAACACAGAAAGATGCAATTGTGTTGTGTGTGAGCAGAGTCTAATCACACACAGTGCACTGGGGAAAGCCTGGCCTTCTCACTACAGGGCTGGCTCAACCACAGCTCTCTGTGGAGGAAAGACCAGCCTTGGCCTTGACTGTAAACGAACCCCAAGCATCAGTTGTAGACAGACGGAAGGGCTAAACACAGGAGAACTTAGAAGGATGTTTTGTGTAGGCAGAAGTTCCTCAAATATCCACAAAGTACAGTATCCACAAATTTGATTAGACTACATTAAACATTTTTTGAAAATTGTTCATGAGAAGATTTCAAAGTTTTTTTTTTCAAAAAAAGATAAAAATATCAAAAATATGCAAAGAACATGCAATCAGTAAACAAGGGTGAGGGACACAAGCAAGGAACTCGCAAACGGCTTGAGCCTGTCCTTGAAAAGGAAGCCGCTGGCTCCTGCACAAGGCTGGTGACTTCATGTATCGCTGGGGACATAACAAATTAAGATGCCACAAACAAGGACCACAGTGCCTCTCCTAGAGTGGAGAAGAGATAACATTTCAAGCGTCTATGAGGACATGGAACACAGACGTTGTCAACACTTCCAAGGGTGGACTGTAAATCCACACGGATGCTAATTCAAAATATCCATTCCTGTAACCAGAGCCTCACCCTGGCAGCATAGTCAGCAAATATTCACATATGTGCATACACAAAAAGTGCTCATAGTGACCTACTTGTAACACCCCAAAATTTGAATAACCAATATACCCATAAGCAGTAGAATGAATATTCATTAAAATGCTGGACAGTGGTAAAAAAAATATTCTTACAGGACTCCTCCACATCCTGGGCATCAATTCTTACCTCCAAGTTCTTGTTCTGACATCTCTGGGTGATGGCTGTAAACTTTACCTCCCACCCCCCAACACCAACAAGCAAACAAAATATCAAATGTGTCTCAGTTATTCCCTATGTGATACAAGTTTAGAACATTTATTAGAATAATTAGGTATAATGTGTATATTAGCAGTTTATTGCTGTTCCTGTCATAAAGTTTAAACTTTGTAGTCCTAAACCAAATTCTAAAAACAAAACAAAAAAAAAATTTAGAAGAATGTTCAGCAGCCTGCAAATGAATCACGTAAGTATAATGTTAAGGCAAAGAAGTCAGACATACAAGATAAGTGTCTGTATTTACAGTTGAGAACTAGGGAGAGATGTCTCAGCAGTTAAGAATACTTGCTGTTCTTGTAAATGACCCAGGTTCTGTCTCTAGCACATATACATATCGGCTCAATACTACCTGTAACTCCAGAAGATCTGATCTCTCTCCTGGGCTCCCAGGGAATCAGACATGCATATACACAGATAAGTGCTCATTCATGTAAACATAATCAATCTTTGGGGGCTGGAGAAATGGATCAGCAGATAAGAGCACGTGTGCTGCTTGCAGAGGGCCTGTATTCAGGTCCTAGGACCCACATGGTGGTTCAAAGCCACCGTAACTCCAATTTCAGGAAATCCGATCCCCTCTCTGGCTTCCTCACTCAACAGGTATGCATGTAGTTCACATGTATGCACACATAAAATAAAGATGAATAAACCTATGTATTTTAAATAAATACATCATTAAAAACAAGTAGAACTGAACTATGTGTGGCATTGGAAGGTGGGGTAGTGGCTGCATGGGGAGGGCTAGGGTTTGGGAGTGGGGTTTCTGGGATTCTGACAGCAGTACATAGAGAGGTGTGTTCTGTCCTCAAGTGATCGTTAAGACCTGTGTCTTTTTTCTAAATGTATGTTAAGAGCAACGCACACCTGGGGTGAAAATGACATGTGTCACCCTAAAAGGTTGTAAAGGAGCCCTGCAGGGTGGAAAAAACGTGGGAGAGAAGTACGCTTTCCTGATTCGAGGACAGCCTGGAGGCTGTAGGCAGAGCTTGTCTGTGGGGAACAAATCCATACGAAGTGGCCTCCCAGTCCTCAGGTACAGACATCTCTGAGCAAGTACAGCTCCCTGGAGGTTGCCAGTCCTTGGCAGCCCTTTCTTCTTTCCCATTGGCTTGCCATCATTTTCTCTTTTCTAGCCCTCTCCTCTCCATCTGTATCCTCCCCCCTCCACTCCCTATCTGTTCAGCATGAGAATGAGGTTAGAGACAGAATACTTACCCTGGACTTTGTCTAATCTAAACTCTGGTCTAAATAGCATAGGAGGGAGATACGGCTCAGGAGCCCAACTTTAAGAACCAGAAAAAAAAAAAAAAAACCCTGGAAGCAGGTCGCCATGAGTCCATTGCCGCCTTCCTCGGGGTGAACAGTGGTCAGAGCGCTGTACAAACATGAAGTTCTTCTTGTCAACAAGAAATACGAAGCTCTGTCCCTTCACCCTGCTATCAATCACAGCAGCTCGGTGATTTCATCTCCCGATAAATAATTCCTCTGATGACATGGATGTCTTGCCTCCAGATCGTAAAGTCAAGGTTTAAGAATCCCGTGAAGTAGGAACACTGGGGGCTAATTAGAACTGTCTGGAACTGGTCTTTAGGTCACCATTGAAGCAGCTCTGATTTAATGCCAAGTCCAAGAGGACGGACAAGCAACAGCATGTGACTTCAGCTGACCTTCTGTGTCTCTCTCAGATCATCTGTCATCAAATGTCCACTGCACCAACTGGACTCCTGTGACATTTTGTGAGTCAGAATGGCCCCAGGACTGCTTTCTGAGCTACCAAGACAGAAAGCCAATGTTCTGAATCTTCCCTTGGCACCTGTTAACCTAGCTGCCATGCCATGGTCACTGTGACTGTCCTTCCAGACCAAGATGAGGAACCCCTTCATGATGTCTAATCTTGTCGACTTGACACACCTGGGAAGAATAGCCTCCAATAGATTACCCAGATCTGTAGGGTGTTTTCTCAATTGCTAATTGATGCAGGAGGGCTGGACCCTCTATGGACAGTACCAGGTCTGGACATGGGAGGCCTGGACTGTGTAAGAAAGATATCTGAACATGACCTTGAGAACAAGCCAGTGAGTGGCATTCCTCCACAGTCCGTGCTTCAGCTCCTGCTTTGAATTCCTGTTCTGACTTCCATCGACGATCGATGGTAACCTGGAAATAGCCAAACAAACCCTCTCCTGTCTAAGTGCTTTTAGTCAGTGCTTATCACAGCGACACCCTTCAATAGTACCTTCCAGTGGCTGCTCCCCACAACACCGATGCCCCTTGTCCACAGATCTGTTATTGTAGGGCTTACATGGCAGTGTGTTGGTGGATGTGGTTTTCTGCTCCATCAGACTTTGACCCCAGGAGGGTGGAGGCCATACTTATACGTTACATTCCCTACCTCCCTGCACACCGCTTACTATCTTTATTACTCTTGTTGATAACACATGTAATATGAGGCAATAGAAAATTCAACTCTGACAGACATACCATAACAGCTGTGACACTGCCCCCAAACTCCATTGTCACAAGATAACTAGTCTATTTGATGCATATCCTGCCAACAATTTGCATATTAAAACATAAATTATTAATGTCAAAATGCTCCCTAAAGATTAAATCATTGTGTAGATGTTGTCTTGCAATTTGATTTTATTACGGAGCATCATAAGAGAGGTTCATGGATTCTCAAGGAAGCTCATGTCTCTAGCTTGATTATTTTCATTTTTTGAGATTATAATATAACATTTCTTCCTTCCCTTTCATCTTCAAACCTTCCCATGTACCTCCTTCTGCCTTGTCTCTTTCAAAATCGTGACCTCTGTTTATTGTTACACACACACACTCATACTCACACAAATATTATAAGTATACACATTTATGTAACCAAATTGTTAGGTGTGTGTGTGTATGTGTGTGTGTGTGTGTGTGTGTGTGTGTGTGTTCTTCCGTAGGGAAGACCTTCTCAACTTTCCTCAGTCGCCTGTAGTTTTAGCGTGGAGGCCTCTGGAGTTTTCCATATTCCACATTAGCATGTCTATCCACATGTTCCACATTAGCATGTCTATTTAGATGTTCCACATTAGCATGTCTATCCACATGTTCCACATTAGCATGTCTATCCACAGCATCCTTGTTCAGATCGTGTTTAGGCAGCCATGTTGTCTACCTGGTTTTTAAGAGCCGTGCCTGAGTATTGCACTGTAAGAGAGCACCTAGTTTGTGGACATCTCTTCCGTGGACAGGTCTGTGAGCCACACAGGCTTTCCTTGCTCTGCAGTCTGTCACTGAGGGCTTGTGTGCACAGCTTTTTCATAGCTTTGTGTGCCTCTGAGGAGACATTTTCAAGGATAAATTCTAGATTTGTAATGTTAGGTCCTTACAGCCCCCTTTCCTTCCTCTGCTGAACTGCTGCGGTGTCTACACCCAAGAGTCTCCCGGTAATAACTGCTGATTGCCCAAACAGGATTCTGTAAAGAGAAATGGCCCTGACAAGCCTATTCCTGGTTCCTGGTAAGGGGGCTTTTGAGAATGGGCCTTGCTATTGAACTCAGTCCCTTTTGTAAAAACACAATACAGCACTTTCTCCCCCATTGGGCTCAGGAAGGATTACATCATATCAGTGTTTGTTCAATTTGCCAAATATTTTCTAAGCATATCCTGAATTAGAAACAATATCAGCATTGATTTATGAGTTTTGTTTTGTTTTTAAGTTGATAGTTCCAACGAAGTAGCAGAGTCTTTTCTTAGTTTCACCTCTCACTGTCTGCTGGGAAGATCAACTCTTTTTGGCCTGGGATTGTTGCTCTATACAGGTGTTCTGCTTAATATTCCGCAGCAGGGTGAGGGTACAGTCCAGTGGTTGGCACTGCCCGGCAAGTAAGAGTCCCAGGGTCCGGGGTGCATGCACACACCTCACTGCAAACCAGCATGGATTTGCATCAAGGGTAATAGCAGTGGCTAGTGTCTTTCTGAAGAGTTTGTGTGTATTGCTTTACTTCGTTTTTTGTTTTTTTGTTTGTTTGTTTGTTTGTTTTTTTAAGTCACAAGCCATAATGAAGCAAGGATCATCGCTGACTGAAGATCAGAAGGGTGATCCACCGAACAGCTCAGCATCAGCAGATCAGCAAAAGGCAGATCTGCAACCCTCACTAGGACTGGTGATTTGATGGCTTAAGACATTCAGACTAAAACGCACTGCTGTGCTGAGTCACGTGAGCATCGTCCGCCTCCCTTCTTTATGGCTGTGTGGACTCTCCTCTCCCTGGGGTCTGTGTAAACAAGTAAACAAAGAAGTTGCTGAAGAAATAGAGGTGGCTGAGCCTGGCTCAGTGTCAGCCAGGGAGAGAAATGAAAGAGGCCCCTGCCACCAGGACACGCCCATCTCACCAGGACACGCCCATCCCACAGGACACGCCTATTCCAGCAGGACACGCCTATCCACCAGCACATCTACCATGCACCAGGACACAGTTAATTCTCAGTTATGTCTAATGCTGACCTAACTCAGTGGTGTCAAGTCGTGAGATAAAGAAGAGAGACTGTGAGCTGAGGCTGGACAAGAGGGAGAAAACAGTAAAACCTAGACTTGGATGGGAAGCCGGGCCCGTCTCTCCAGCGTCTCTCCAGCGTCTCTTCAGCGTGCAAACAGAAGCCCTCCTTTTCCCCCTTAGCTTTGTATAAGGAGGGAGAATCAAGCTTCTTACACAGTCCTAAGCAAACAGGTCGGCTATAGTTGACAAATTCTGCCATGGTGTCTTGTCATTTTCCTCTATTAGTGTCACGGAAGTTAGGAGTTTGTCCTCTCCGGGGAGCCCACAATGCCCTGCCCTGCCCTGCCCCTCTTCCCTGAACCTATGTGTTTATGGCCCAGCCTCAACACTTCCGTGGCTAGCTCCTATTGATATTCTTGGCAGTCTCTCTTAATATTAGATGCCATTTTTCACTGATTTCTGACATCTTTGATCTCCTTCCTCAGGGCTGGCTTCCCTGGTCTCCTGGGACTTCTGAAGCTGTAGATCATGCTCCAGCATTGGCCTTCAGGTATACCATCCCTTCCACTCTCCAGCTTGCCACGAGCCTAGTTCCATGGCACCTGTGATGACTATCTATGGTCCAGGATCCCTGGACACTAAAATCACAACTAAACAACAGAAGGCATGAGAACAGAATTCAGCACCTCAGTGGGTCCAGCACTCTCAGGAGACCTGCAAAGGAGCTGAGGTGGTAACGTTAGTTATACCAGGGATGCTTAGGGGTGGCAAAATTTTGAAACTATCTTTCATGGGGGCACTCCTATGTTCTAAGGACTAGTCCCACCTGCAGCCTGTTGTTTAAAAAAAAAAAAAAAAATCCCAAGCATTCAATTTTACTAATGAAGACTCAGAAGCCAGATGCTGGGGTGAGAGCCTGCCAGCTCAGCCAGGCAGAGGAAGCACCCAGCTGACCTTCCTACTCCACAGATGTCCCAGAAGGAAAAGGTTCCTCCTCCACGCCCTCTTAAATCCCCTTCAACTCAAAGCCCTGCCTTTCCGGTTACCTATGTTCACTCCCTGTCAGCTGCTTGCTTGCCCCGCCTCTTCACCTAGGGTTGACTTTCTTTAGCTCTTGTACTGAAGGCGTGTGCTAGGGCTGAGCCGCACTACAGCAAGCTCTTTCCAGTGCGCAATCCCGGAGATCACAGTGTGATCAAATATCCTGCAACAGCAGCCTTCCTTCTTTTTTTTTTTTTTTTTTTTTTTTTTTTAGTGAAACAATGAGTTTTATTGGGGTTTCATTTGAGAATAGGCATGAGGGGTCTTGGAAGCTGAAACGACTCAAAGACAGATGTATCACCAAAGCCCACGTCAACATAGGTAACAGCTCACCAAAACCGGGCGTTGGAGCATGCTGCATGACTTCAAGCAGGTCAGCAGGTTGCAGAGTATATTTCCCTGGCTACTGAGCAGTGGGTTGTCTGAGCCTCGTCCAGGCAGCTTGGCTGATCTTTGCCTCTTCTGGGCCACTAGCCTGAACTGAGAGTGTCTCTCGGCAGTCCTCTCTGCTTATATATATCACTGTGGAAGGAGGGTCCCAATGAAGCTGGTCAGTTTCAAGGACTTTGGGGAGCTTTGAGCTGTTTCCTGAGTTCAGTGAGCTTCCATGCAGGGACTGAATGTCTCATGTCCTTTCAGATCGTCCTAAGTCTTAATGAGCTCCCCTCCATGATGGAATGTTTTGTCTGTGAGGAAATTGCCACAACACCATGTGACATGTGATGGCAGTAGAAAGGCCAATATGTAATTGGAGAAATAAATCTAGAGATAAATTGATATTACAGACCACAATCAGGAGGGTAAGCTTCACATCTTCCTGTCCTCTGGTTG
>NC_034590.1:165252463-165260985 GCF_900095145.1 Mus pahari | reverse complement strand
TCCAGCATCTGCTGTCACCTGAATTTTTAATCTTAGCCATTCTGACTGGTGTGAGATGGAATCTCAGGGTTGTTTTGATTTGCATTTCCCTGATAGCAGCCTTCCTTCTTGAGACCTCTGCTTGAACGACCCCGGGGCATCTTCAACCTGGCAAGTGCACACCCGAAGTGGCCATTGTCTCTGTCCCCTTCACTCCAGCTCCAGCATCTCAGCACAGGTGGTGCTCACAGACATGCCCATCATCACGCCTCGTTCCCCCTTACTTGAGGTCACTGACACAACTCTACCTTCTCAGGGCTTCTCCCACCCATCATTCTTCTGCAATGTCACCACCATTGGCCCTTCAAACCACCATGACCTCAGGGCTAGCCTATTCTTCTAGCCTCCTGAATGGCCTTCCTGATCCAGCTCTTACCTCCTTCATATCAGTTTTAACGTTTAGAGTGAGCAGGACGAACACCAGCAGCTGTGCAAACACTCCAGTGGATTCTCACTGCTCTTGAAGTTAAGCTCACAGACTTGGCCTTGGCTGGCAGAGGCCTGTGCGGTCCATAGTCTCATTTCTCCCCATTCTGCTCCATCTTCTCCTTCTTCTAATTGCTCTGCCACCCTATCTTTCCCTGCCCTGGAGCCTTTGTCACTGTTGCTCATGAGCATCCCTAAAAGATGCTCTTTACCCACCCAGCTCCACCCAGAGGATTCCTCCTCATCCTCGGGTCTCAGCTCAAACACCACCTACTCAGAGGTGCTTCCTGACCCTCTGCAGTGACTTCTCATGGTATCCTACATTACTCAGAGAGGATTTATATCAGTGGTACTTAACTCCTGTTTGCTGAATGACTACCTCCCTCTGTTTCACTCCGACCTAAAACCACTAGTTTGGGAAGGGCAGAGGCTGGCAGGTATAATCCTACATCCTGAATGTGAAATGTAAAAAGAAGTGCCCAAAGTAAATGTGCAGTACACGGTGGGTACTGGGTAGGCAGGAGGGGAACAAACAGGGAAGAAGAGAGAGGACTGCAGTCTAGGTTTATTTTGAACTTATTCCCCTTTATGCTTTGAACACAGGAAAGAATAATTTCTTTGATGACTTGAAAGGAATCTGTTGCTTTGGGGAAGAAGGGAGGGAGGGTGTGTGTGTATGTGTGGTGTAGTTTCATTTTCTTTTTCATCCTTACTAAAGGAGAACCAGAAAAAAGAAAAAAAAAAAACAAAGCTTAAATTAACAGATAAAACCTGGTTAAAATATAAAGACTACGTAAGGAAAACTCTGCTAGCTATGCCAAATTCACAATAGCTGCGGTGAGCAGGGAACTGAAGGCATTCTCTGGTGTTATTCACTGGCCACAGTGTGTCGATCTTCTTGTAACCCTTTCTCTCCTCTTTCCAAATGTTGCACATGACCCCTGAGGGTTTCAGATTCTTTGGGAATATCAGTGTGACTGTAGGATCCACATTCCTGGTGTGCCACCACAACTGTCCAGTGGACATAGAGATAGCTGACCCAAAAACCTTTGCCACAGAGTTCTACACTGTAGGACTAGCCTGGCATTTCCTGAGCTCATGGCTCCTGCACTGCTAAAACACCTGCCGTTCCTCGTGTTCTCCTGAAAGATTATGCACGTTTTCCTGGTACAGAGCTGCCACCCAAATTATTGTTGCCAGCACCCCTTTTAGATCTTTGGTGGTGGAGACTTGCCCCTTGCAGTTCAGAGGGTAAGGTTTAGAGACGTGTCTACAAGACATTTGGCTCAGTGTGAGTGAACTGGACAAATAAGCTGAGAAATAGCATTGTTTGGTTGGTTTTCAAAGTCCCCACTGTACCTAGAAAAGTAAGTTATTGATAGAGTGTTTGTCTGGCATGCATGAAACCCTGGATTCAGTTCCCAGCAGCACGTCAGAGTTGGTATAATGATACAAGCCTTGTCATCCAAGAATGTGGGTAGCAGGTTCAAGGCCAACCTGGGCTATGTGAAGACCTGATCCAATATTCCCACTACATGTGATCATGACATAAGAAGTCTTGCTTCTTACGTTTCTTTTCTGCAGCTGCCTCCAGTAGTGTCCTGAGATGTTGTAGTGCAGGGGAAACTGTCTCCAAGACAGAGCAGGCTATGCATCACCTGTGCAGGGATCATGAGCGCTTGTTAAGATGCAAGTATCTGAACAGCATCATAAACCTAGGGAGAAATTAAATCGAATCCACTGGGGGCGGGGGAGGGAGGTGCAAAGGATGAATACTCACAGGAAAAGCAAAAGACTGAATCTTTTCATGCAAGAGCCTCCTGAGTGGGAAGACCCCCACCCCCGAAGGCAAGAAAAGAGACTCATTTAACCAGAAAAGATACCCATTTAACTAGATACCAGTAACGACAGGTAGAGGGGGAGGCTCTAGATAAGGGCTCATAGAATGGCTTAAAGCCAGTATATACAGTCAATATGCAATTGTAGCCTGATAGAAAGCAGGACTGTTTTCTCAAATGAGTCCACCCCTGAAGAATGGGGAGAGCTACGAGAGCCTTGTGGACATGCTCAGCAGCATGTGTATGATCTGTAAAAAGGGAATATTCCATCTGGCTACATAGCTTCTGCTATGACTTTAAAGATATGCAAAAAGCACTTCAGAAAACATGGCAGGATTCAGCGTATGCTATTTTATCTTTATTATCACTGTCGGTGCACACAAGGTGCCAGCGTGTTGGTTGGTCTGCTGAACACATGCAGGACAGGTGCCTGTCATTGTGCGTGTTCCACTTCAAAGCTGAACTGAAGGCCACCAGCACACGAGCTCAGCTTCAGAAACTTCGAAGAGCCCTGCCTCCACCTCCTCCCGGTTCTTATGCGGGGCAGCAGACATCACATTTTACAGCCACTTCGTTCTGCTTGTTAGCAGGGAATAGCCAGAAGTATAAGGAGTGCAGTCCTGGGGCTGGAGGGATGGCTCAGTTATTCCCAGCACCCACGTGGCAGCTCACAAGCATCTCTGCCTCCAGTTTCAGGGACTCTCACCCCTCTTCTGGCTTCCACAGGCACTGCACACATGAGGGGCACAGGCATAGGGGAGACAAAATACCCGTGCTCATAAAATAAAAACAAATAAAATTTAAATACAAGAATTTTAACCTGATAGATTTGTAGATGAAGGCAATTTGTAAACTCTCGACCCTGCATACTGGTGCTTTATTTCCAGTTTGTTCCCACGTGCCCTGCCACAGACCCACAAGACTTCTTAAAGTTTCCCAGTACTAGACAACCATACCATTTCTGCTGCTCATGAGATCCAAGACAGTTTCGCCCTCAGAATCAGCGAACCAAAGGACCAGCCTGCCATGTGATCATAAACTGGGAAATGGCCGGGAAATAAAATCCCTTAAGAACATTTAAAAGGCTTTAATGTGCTCTAAAATATGCCCTGTTTGCACAAGGAGAAATTCTGATGGGCTCTGAGGACTTGAGCAATTTCAAAAATGTTCTCTGGAGGAATCTGAAAGTCACTTGGGAGAAAGCAAAACATTTTCAATGACTGTCCCTGATGTTATGTGACAGCTCAGGCCTGCAGTTGTTCCTCGTGTGACGGTGGACTTGACACCTAAAGCGCTGGCTGTCAGATGAACAAGAAAGTGATGCCCCGGGTGGAAGCAGCAAGTGAAGCCAGATAAAGAGCTCTACTCAGCAGGCCCACCCAGGGAACTACATGAATGGGGCTGTGGAGGAGGAGTTTGTCACACCAGCCTTGGCAGGGGCAATCAAGATCAGCATGCCAGAAGCACAGTGGAGCGTGGTAAGCTGTAGAGGGAAGCCTTTGGAAATCACAGAGAACTCTGCCAAAGGTGGACAGAGAGCTACAAGCCATCCAGCCAAGCTGCAGCTGATGATGGAAAACAGGGGCTGGGGAGGTAGCTTGGTGTCTTAGATAGGGTTTTACTCCTGTGAACAGACACCATGACCAAGGCAACTCTTACAAGGACAACATTTAATTGGGGCTGACTTACAGTTCAGAGGTTCAGTCCGTTATCATCAAGGTGGGAGCATGGCAGCATCCAGGCAGGCGTGGTGCAGGAGGGGCTGAGAGGTCTGCATTTTTCATCTGAAGGCTGCTAGCAGAATACTGACTTCCAGACAGCTGGGATGAGGGTCTGAAAACCCACTCCTCAGTAACACACCTACTCCAACAAAGCCACACCTACTCCAACAAGGCCACACCTACTCCAACAAGGCCACACCTTCTAACAGTGCCACTCCCTGGGCCAAGCATGTACAAACCATCACACTTGCCTTGCTTCTTGATCCTCAGAAGTCACGTTGAAACAGACAGGGGAGGATAGGTGTGCTGGTAACAGCAATCCCAGTGCTGGAAAGGCAAAATCAAGCAGATTCCTGAGACTTGCTGGCAAGCCAGACTAGTTTACTCAGCTCCAGACCAGTGAGAGAAGCTGTCTCAAAATAGAAGAGAGGTTTGTACTTAAGGAACTACCCAGGGTTGTCCTTTGCCTTCCACACTCACACTCACACCCATACCCACCATAAATACTCCTGCACACACACATTCACAAAGAGAGAAAGCCACTGGAAAGGAGCATATACATCACTTGTTCTGAGTTGGTGCTGAAGCTGCTGCCGTGCCTACCCATCTGTTCTGTGGAGCATCCTTGGGCTTCCCATGCATACTGTCTGTACAGCAGCCTCTAATCAGAACGAGGACCACTGTAGGCTCAAAGCACTGTCAACAGGAGCAGGACACGTAGAAATGTCTATCACAGCTGTACTCACAGGACAGCAGAAGGTGACCAAATCATAGCATCCGCTCCCAAAAACTTTTTCCGAAGAGCGCTGACTCCAGGCCCTACCCAGCAACATGGCACACCTGGCCCAAGTCAGGCAAGACAGAAGTGTATCATCCATTTATAATTATCTTCTAACCAGGAGGCAGTGACCAGTTAGGCAATCATCACTGGGATTGTGGGCCAGGAGGGTGAGCATGCAGTGATCAGTGGTGATGCCTTTGCATCATTCCACAATTACCAAAGGATGCAGACAGAAATATACAGGACTCAAGGATATATATATATATATATATATATATATATATATATATATATATTTTCTAATATATATATATATTAGAAAATATCAGAAAGTGATCAACTCATAACTTAAAAGACATCTAAGAGACTTCTCAGTTTGGTGTACATAGCTCAGATTGCTTTTAATAAAGCAGTAGGAGGATGTGCGGTATAGCTCAGTGGTAGAGCACATGTGAAGACCAGAAAACAACTTTCAGCCCTGAAGCCATGCCCAGCTTGCAGAGTGCAGACTAGGAAGCCATGCCCTGAAGCCACACCCAGCTATGCAGCAAACCATGCACACAAGAGCCTTGACCTATCCCTGTGCTTGACCTTGTCACACGTGTTCTTTTATAGAAGATACCCCCAGGGACCTTCCATGACTGAAAAATGAAAGGTGCCCATCTGGCTTTATTTAGCATGCTCAAGGCAGATCCAGAACGTGAAAAAAGCCCACAGCACATGGACCACCATTATCCACTGGCATCAATCAGGACTTCTCTGCGTTCACTGGGCATAGCACCCCTGGCCTCTCCTCTGTCACCTACCAGGTTCAAGGCACCTTTCCCCCAAAATGCTCTGGAGCAGACAGAGCTCACGTTTCATCAAAGGCTGGGACCTGGATTTATTCTGGGTCATTGTGCCCCATTATGGTTGCCATGGTTACAAAGGGTCTGTGTTATCTGGACTCTTGATGTGCTAGACACTAGGGCAACAGCTGTATCGCTTTTTTTTTTTTTTAATAATTTGCTAAGAAAGTGCCAGAGAAGCAAAAATGTAGAGATGCTGAGCAACACGGGTTCCCAGTGTTCAAGGGAGGGTCATTAGGAAGAGGTCTTATCCAATGGTGAAAAATGAAGGCTCTGTCCTTCCTGAACCCACTCTTCCTGAGATTCACCAGGACAGAGGCCCTGAGTGACAGATATTGGTATATCCAACACATAGAACAAATGCTCAATAAATATAATTGGTTCATTGTGTGGTGAGGTGTAAGGAATTTATTAGAATTCAAACAAAGAATCTACCTTGGGTCTCTCTCTCTCTCTCTCTCTCTCTCTCTCTCTCTCTCTCTCTCTCTCTCTCTCTCTCTCTCTCTCTCTCTCTCTCTGTCAGAAAAAATTAGAAGTAAAGCCCTTTACCTCTTTGCAGACTGCATAACAGAACGGGGATAGGGACGGGGGACGGGGTTCACTAGGTAAGAAAAGGGATGTGTGCAGTTACACCAGGGATGGAAGTGTGCCGGGTTCACTCCCCCAGGAAGCAGAGACTAAGATGGCATCAAATAGCAAGAGGCTTGAGGAAATGCTTGTGAAGGAGAGGAAGTGAAAAGAGAGACACTGTGAGCACAAGGCAATTCTAATAGCAATGGGAGGAGATGGAAGGAAGATTGAAGAAGAGGGGCTGAAGAGATCAGAACAACTCTGGGAAAGACTGAGGCAGGTGGATGGACAGGCGTTGGGTAACGACTCCATTGGAGGGGTCCACACTAAGCAGCAGTGATAACTCCATTGTCCCCACTGCACCCAGTCACCAGCCAGTCAGGCACAAGGCAAGTACAGTCTCAGCATGAATATCACAGCAGATCTAGAAGCAGACGACTGAAGCTCCCAGGTCAGCCATGCTCCCATGCCGAGATCTGCGCAAGACTTCCTGATTCCCGAGAGGGTGGGAGTAGATTGAGGAGCAAGACACAGGTCTTTGGGGGACTGGAACACCGTGTGTGCAGGGGTGGGGAACAACTGCAGAACCCCAAGGCAAGACAGGGAGGTGGTTGAAGGACTACATCTACACCAATGTCCTGTCCTCTATCTATTCTTGCTTCAGCACAGGGCCAGCTTAGATTCCCTTCCAGCTAGCAGCAGCCCTGAGACCCAGTTCTGGCTGGTGAAATAGAAGCATGGAGGCAGGAACCTGCTATATTTTCCTGATATAATATAAATAGACTCTCATGTGGCTGGTTTCTCCCTGCCTTCTCCTCTGTCCCGCCTGGAACCTGAGTCAGGTAGGAGAAGCATGTTACCATGTGATGATAAGCCTGAGGATGGGGTCTACCCTCCAGAGATGCAGGGACAGATGATGCTTGGGAAACGGACAACATGGTAGTGGAGCTGAATGCAAAGATTCTACACTAGAATTCTTATTATGACAGAATAGACCCCATTTTCATCTATATAGATAAGACAAAAAACAACAGCATAAAGTTCATCTATGAAGCCAAGGTAGGCATCACGTGTAGCCAGAACCCAAGTGCAAGCAACCCAGAGGAAATTCAGATGGAGGACATCTTTGAAACCAGTAATGGATGCCTCCTTCACCTTGGTGTATGACATCCAGTGAAATCAATAGGAGCAACTGGTGCTGTAGTGTATCCTTGAAAGGAAAGGAGTTCCCAAAGAAAAGTGGGCATTTGAGATTACTCTGTCTTTAAAGTGCCCATAGAACCAGAGAAGAAACTACTCCAAAAGAGTTTGTCAACCGGAACTACAGAGGGGCAAGTCCCAACTCTGGGTAAGGAAACAGGGCAGAGAAGTTCCGTGTTCATGTCTGTTAACCTTTATATTCTGCACTTACTCAAAACCAGCTTAGCATTTCATTCTCAAGTCATTCTATTACACACACTCACATGCACACACACACACACACACACACACACACACACTTACTTTCCATTGAAATTCAGTAACAGTGGTATCGTCTTTCCACTTCTACCAGAAAAGACTTGGTTCCCCATTGACACCAACCATCCCCCACCCCACCCTGCCAACCTCTAGCACTCTAGCACCATATGAACTTGACTCTTGAAATGAGATCTACTTACCTGACTGGATATCAATTGCAAACTTAAGGAATTTTAAACTGTGGTAAGCACTCCTTCCCTAGAGTGATGTAAACATCAGCCCCTTACTCATAAGGTCCCAATGACAAAACACTCTACACAGGGTAACCAATGAGTTTATTGGACTTAGTTACAGAGCATGGTAGAGGCTACAGGCTGGTGCATTGGCAGCCTTAGACCAGCCAGAGTTGAAGGTCTATACTCAGTATGAATGATAGCTTCCTCCTAGGTGGAGGCCACTTCTCAACCTTTACACTCTCGTCTTCAAGGACACAAGTGGAGAAAAATCATTTCAAGTGGCTAGGAGGAGAGGCCAGAAACTCAGACTCTGTCCCAACTTACTCCTATGAGAGAATGTCAGCAATCAGCGTGCAAGATCAGATGGAGTCTTTCAAGGTGGCATGTCTGATCTCATGAAGACACTGGCAGTTTCACTTTGTGAACAAAAACTCCTGGGATGAAGCTGTGTCTGCAAAGTTTGGTTGATTAAAACTCATGATCTCTGTTAGTAGACAGAGAGCATTACTGATGGATTAAAACTCAGTGATCTCTGTTAGTAGACGGAGAGCATTACTGATGGATTAAAACTCATGATCTCTGTTAGTAGACGGAGAGCATTACTG
>NC_034590.1:165243691-165251743 GCF_900095145.1 Mus pahari | reverse complement strand
TGGATTAAAACTCATGATCTCTGTTAGTAGACGGAGAGCATTACAGAAAACCACAACCAATCCGAATGCAGAGTTGTGGAGTTCAATCTAATTGATACATTTACAAAACAACCCCTGCACCTAAGGCTCAAGGAACATTGTGGAAGAGGGGGCAGAAAGATTTAAGAACCAGAAGGTCAGGAAGTGAAACTGTGTCTCCTAGTAATGTCAGAAGCTAAACCTATAAAGTCCCACGGATACAGCTCTGAGCATGAACAGCTCAAGGTCACCACCAATAGGCGTGCCAAAGTGGATTCGAGAAAGTTCTGAGGCTTCAACCCTACACAAAGAACTGCAGGCAAGTATGGAACGCTGGGGATGGGAGGGAAAGTCTTTTCCAGCAAAAAGCACACCAATTGGTTTTCCAAACCCAAATGGCCGTCCCAAAATCATACATGAGAAACACTATACAGACTGAGCGGGTTATATTTAGGAAAATGTGTGCCTATGCATATACTTATATGCATCTAACAACAATTAATGAGAAAGGGGGTCATGAATTAGGAGGAGAGCAAGG
The DNA here is from genome assembly GCF_900095145.1 of Mus pahari. Lineage (NCBI taxonomy): Eukaryota > Metazoa > Chordata > Mammalia > Rodentia > Muridae > Mus > Mus pahari. The sequence continues at coordinate 165,251,187 of NC_034590.1, read as the reverse complement.
AGGGGTAGCTGGGAAGGTTTGGAGAGGGGAAGGGTGAAATAATGTAATATTACCAAATAAAAAATAAAACAAAAATTCAAATAAATCTCTTAAGTGATACTGATCCTAATTACAGTTTATCTGAGGCTATGATCAAGCTACCTAAAGAGCCATTCCTTGCCCACCTCTGTCTCAGAGCTATCATCCTGTGACTAGTAGATAAAGCCAAACCTAATATCCTGACAAACACATAAAAAAACCTTTGGAATGTACTAATTCAACAAAACTCTATTCTCCACCAATCAAAGGTCTATAAAAACCTCATAGGTCTGTGGCTGATATTTCTTCCCCTGGCTATAACTTCTGTTTTTAATGTTCTCATCAGTGTAATTTTAAAATGTTTTGATTTATGACTAACTTTGTTCCATCAGTATAAAAACTTCATGAAATTGCTTGCACATTGCACTACGGAATTTGGAAAGTCATGAATCTGTGTTCCCAGGCCATGGTTACTCATATTTGGTTTTAGAATAAACTCTTTTTACCCAATTTTAGGTGAGAGCTGTATTTTTTCCTTGACAGCTCTAAGGACTATATTTTAAAAAGACCCCTACACACATACACACACACAAGCACACACATACATACAAACAAATACATGAGCACACACATACACAAACACACACAAAGGACAAATGGAATACATTTTTCTCTCTTATCCCAACATAATTAAGACAAATTACTCCTAGAGATTCCCAGATAGTGGCTCTTCCTCAGATACTAACAAGTGTAAGACAAACACTCAGACCTACTTTCCTCATCCCATCTGTCCAACTGGTCTACCTTACCAGGGGGATGTCCTACTACCCAAGTTTAATGAACCTACTTTCCTCATCCCATCTGTCCAACTGGTCTACCTTACCAGGGGGATGTCCTACTACCCAAGTGTAATGGAAGCAAAAGCACAATTACTGTGACAAGCAGTACAGCTTGCAATAATGGAAAAGAGCTCTGCAGGCTACAGTCCACCTGTCAACATGTCAATCACAGAATGTCAGCAGAGATCCTGACTTAACGGGTCAAGCTCTGGAAATCTGATCAGCCCTCTGTGTTCCCTGAAGGCACAGCTCAAAGTCCGGAAAATTAATTAAAGCTTCCATAGGACATAGAAAACTTCTGGTGTTTAATGGGTAAAGCCAGCTCCTTCTCCTCATAGAAGACTTGTACCAAGTCAATCTTCAGAAACCAAGTTCCACATTCATTTCTGGTTGTCTTTAGTGGAAAACATTCCCCTGGTCTTTTTCAGGTGCCAGTCTGGAGAAAATGCATTTGATTAATGACCATGTAAGTACATTTTCAGTCAGTGACCACTGGCATTAGACAGAATGACCTCAGAGCTGCAAACATGAAGCCTGTCAACAACTCTAACAGCTAAGCCTTTGATTTTAAAAGTGTGTGTGTGGGGTCATTGCAGGGCTGGAAAGAAAGCTCCATCAAGATCACTGGCTGCTCTCCCAGGGAACTGGAATTTGATTCCCAGCACCTGCTTGGTAGCTCACGATTCTCTTTAAGTGTCTTAAGGATCTAGGGGATCTGATGCTCTCTCTGGCCTCTACAGGCACCAGGAACAAACATGGTATACAGACGTACATGCAGAAACATCCATACACATAAATAAATAATTTAGGGAGAATCTGACTGGGAATAAGACAAGGCTTTGTAAATTGTGCAGTTCCCATGCAGCTGACTGGAGCTTGACCTTCTGTGAGACCTGAAGAATACATATAACTCTATGAAGTAGAAGAGACAAAAATCAGAGCAACAGAAGCCAGCAGAAGCTAGGCACTCAAAGGAGGAGGCAGTAAATGGAGGCTGCTGCGTTCTTCCCTTCCCGATCCACCTCCCACCCTTTTAATCCACTTCGGGTTGCTAAAGCAGCCACCAGTAGCCTAGAAGGCCTCATCTCCCAACCCTGCGGTCTGACGTGATACCCTAACCTTCGTCAGATTTGTTCAGGTTTGTCATGACTCCTCATTTCCTTTACAACTCAGTCAAGTCCCGTTACTTGCTATAAAATAAAGGAGTGTCCCCCCTGTCAACTTGGTTTAGATGGGCCTCACTTTTTCCATCAAGAACACTGTGCTGTTGTAGATATGAGGAGAGCCCACATCAGTTGTGCAAAGTAGGGGAGATGACTAGATTAAGTCCCATGGCTAATCCAAGCCTCCACATAGCGCTGGGGCCTCCCGAATGGAAATGTGACTTTGTGGTAGGCTGCGACCTCAGCCCACCTTTTTGGAAAGCCTGCACTTTGCTCTAAGGAGATGTGTGAGGATGGAAAGTTGATACATTCTCTCTCCTCTCTCAGAAGCACACATACCACAGTGACCCCTTCCTTCAGCAGCTGGAGGGGCAAGCATCTCAAAGCTCTCAAGGCTGTGATTTCTAGAGCATGTGATTCCATGCACCAAAGAAAAGGCTCCAGAAAGCAGTGTTGGAAGGAAGAAGCCTGTGGCTGTCTGTCCTGTCTCCTAAGCAGTGTAGGCTCTGTGACATTGGTGATGCCTCTGGTGTTCGTCCTCACCCTCCGGTCACTGTAAACCTGCACATGTTCTTCAGAACTCTTTTCTAACCCCACATTAGTCCTGGTTCTTCTTCCCAGCCCCATGCTCCCAGAAAAAAGACTCAGACTCAAAATATATTTACAAATACTTTGGCCTCACAGCTAGGCTCTTCTCTTCCTAGATGATAACTAAAATAACCCAATTATTTTAACCTACATTCTCTCACAGTGCCTGGTTACCTTGCGTCTGTCTCCTCACATCTCGGGCAGATCTCTCACTTGGCTCTATCCCAGAATGCTTCTCCTCCCAGATGCTCCACCTCCCATGTCCAGCCTAAGCCATAGGCCATAGGCCTTTTAGTTGGCAGGCGATACAATATACAAGATATTCTCTCTATATCCACCCTGTATCACTGGATAATGAATCATTGGCTCCCATTGTACAGTAGACTCTAAGGTCTTCCTGAAGAAGGAAATGCAATGTGTTTGGATAATTCAAATAAAGGCCAAATAATGAAAAGAAGACTCCAGCATCCAGTCTTCAGGGTCCAGGAAATTTCCCATTTCTGACCTTTCGTCTCTCCATTTGGGATGTGGATCTAACAACAGTGGATGCCTGGTGTTTTGTCTCCCTTGAATCAAATGACCCTGCTCTTCCTTAGATGTGCCTTCCCCGTTCTCAGACTACGTGCTATGGGTCGGAATGGTGAAGTGAACCTTGTTCCTCCCTCTCTAGGCTTTAGTGTGCACACAATTACTGTCTCCCTCACAGCCTCAGCCAGACCCACTGTCCCTTGCCAAGATAGAGCAGGATGTCTTGGGTGTCGACGGATAGAAGCAGTCTCACCCTCTTTCTAGGCTCAGGCATGAGCAGGAAACCAACACACCCTAATGTGGTCTTAGGTTTTAAGCAGGTAGGATGCAAATTGGAGTTACAGATGAACTCTTCTCTAGCATGAATGGAATTTCTTTGGAGAACAAAGTCAATATAAAGAAATGCAAAGAAGGAGAGGAAGAAGGAGAAGAGGAGGAGGCGGAGAGGAGATGAGGGGGGTGGGGAGAGTTCTGATTATATTATTTGTGCACTGGGATCCAACCACATCTAAAGGCTTCTAGATCTAATCCAAAGGTGGTTTGGGGTTGCAGATTCATGATCCTACAAAACTAACTTGGACACGGCAGAGCATGAGGCTGAGTGACTGCCCGCTGCCTCCTAAATAAAGAACTGTACCTTTTAATACAGGCATCACTGGGAAGCGCCATAAGGTCACAGAGAAATACCTGATGCAGTAAGATTTTGACAAATGCTGTCATTTAGGAGCCTTAAACAAAACCATGTGTTTAAAGCATTGGTCCCATCGCTCACACCAGGTAAACTTGCTGTCCCTCTGTGGCAGCTGCCCAGAGGACCAATCCAGTCACCCAGCAACCCAATGAGCCTGGCCTGACTGCAGCAGGTGCATTTCCAAAACCTACACGTCAGGCTCTGGAGATGAAAAGTTAATGAACCGGAAAACACTGTGTCTTATGGTGGCAAAGCTCACTGTGGTAACAACTTGTCGATGGGTGATTTGGTGGCCCCTCAGTACATCTGCTCAAATGGCAGAGCATTGTGTTCAGTCAGAGAAAGCTCTGGGAAGTAACTGATACATTAGTGAGGAAAAAAAAAAAAAAAAACTGAACATGGGGGCATGGGACTTTCTAAAAAGGAGTGAAAGGGGACATTTTCAGCCAAAAAAAGAATCCAAACTTAGGTTGTATATGACACACAACCTCAATTTTATGGCAAAAGATTTAATAATTACTTTTTTTTTTTCGAAGGTTGGGTTTTATTTAACCATTATCCTAAAATTACCTCTATGGGGTTGGGGGAGACAGATGGGAGGGTGTGTCAGTTACTCACACCGCGGCACGGCACTGTCTGTTAGAGCTCGAAGTCAGAGCACACGTGAGTAAACCTCCACCTTGGCACACTCGGCTCCTGACGGCAGAGCTCACGGTCACTGACGCATGCTCTGTTAATGAGCATCCTCTAAAAGTGCAGGAGAAACCTGGCAAGAGACTTCATGATGGGTATCGCTGGTAAAGCTCTTCTTTGGGCATTTCCACTATGAAACCTTTTTCCTTTTAATTTTTATCATGTATACTCACTGTCCGTTCTACTGTGCTCTGTGGGGACATTTCCACCCGTATTGTGGGTTGGGTGGTTTTCCCACATGCATTCTGCTGTCCCCTTACTCACACCTCCAATTAGTCAACTCTTCCCCTAGACGGCGCAGATTCAACTTTCGTGTGTGTGTGTGTGTGTGTGTGTGTGTGTGTGTGTGTGTGTGTTTATATAAAATCTAGCAATTGAAAATGAGGGAGAAATATGCATTTGTTTTTCTCTCCATTTGTACACATCACACTTAACATGATTATCCCCACATTTACATCCATTGTCTTGCACATGCATGACTTCATTCTACATGGTTGGGGAAAAAATATCCCTTACACATGTATACTACATCTTATTTTCCCATTCCTCAGTTGTTGGACATCTAGGTCGGTTTAATAGTTTAGCTCTTGTGAACGGTGTTACAGTAAACAGTGGCACGTGAGCATCCCTGTCGTGTGAACTTAGAGTCTGTTAGATAACAACTCTGGAGCAATACAGCCAGGCCATGTGGTAGGTCTAACTTTTAGCATCTTTGAGGATTCATCATATTGAGGTCCATAGTGGATGATCTCATGACCCCCATCCATAACATATAAGGATTCCTATTGGTCCACATGAACCCAGTCAATGGAGGATAAAGTATCAGGGCCCGTACCTTCTGATATTACTAAAACAGCAGACTCGGTTGCTAGAAGAGGCATCGCCTAGGTGCTGACATTGTCCTCTACTTAGGGGAACTGGTCAGTGGTATAGTGATCCCAGAGGGCTGCAGAGGCAGAGGCAGAATGGCGGCTGTCTGCATGACCAAAGCTAGACAAGCGGGACAGTGGAGCTACCAAGAGGCAAGGAGCATTCGCACTGATTCTTACGGAATCACAGTGTACTCGAGGTAGATTTTAGCCTATGATGATGTTCTCTAGAAGGTATGATCCATATCTCAGACAAACATCCTAACAGTAGGGTACACTGGTTCTGTTACACATGTGGGATTGTAGGCAGGCCTGGTCAGCAGCACCTGGACACACCCATCTGGACACACCCATCTGGACACACCCATCTGGACACGCCCATCTGGACACACCCATCTCCTTCATCCAGGAACTCAGTGCATTCCAAGCCTGCTGTCTCCTCACTCTGAATGACCGAGTCATTTGATGAGGCAGAAACTCAGCCCCTTGTGGTGTTTCCCTCAGCTGAGCCGAGCTGAGAAGTTCCTGGGAGCCTTCAGGAGCCTCTGAGACTTATCAAGTGCATTCCACGGATGGCTTAAGGTCTTGTTCATCCTGCCTCACCTATCCAGCCTGTTTATAGATGCTCTTGGCTCAGGACCAGTTCATCCACACCTGTCTTCCCCTCCCATCCCCATGCAGCCAACAGCAATGGCCCTATCTCCAACACTGTGCACTGAGAACTAAGAAGCATGCCTCTGGGCCTCCTCCTGTCTCCCTGCCTGCTTTACTCCTGGGAGCCGTAGTTACCAGTTCTGGAACGATCTACAGAGATGGAAAATGGAGTGGATCAAAAACTGAGCAAGGAAAAGAAAGTACCAAAGTCAGGACATCAGTGTCGGCAGACGCCAACCGTGGAGACCCCCTGAGCCATCCATCAGTCAGCAGATGTTAGTTGGGCGCTTACAGACTGCCAAGCATCTCCTCACCAGAGTGAGAGGTCAGGTGATGAGGTCAGCTCGCCTTCTTGCTTGTCAGACTCCTCGTCTTGTGCGGCCCTTACTATTTAGAAATCACATTCACACACTGAATCAAAACTTCCTTCCCCATAATTTATCTCCTTTGCTCTGAACACTGGCTTAAACTGCACTATAATTAAATTATGAGGATTTAAATGTTAAAATACAATTTTCAAAGGATGGAACACAAAAGGACAGTTGAACATATAATCACAGGTCAGGACAGATTTTTCTAGGTATGACATGAAAGAAAAATTTTGACAGATTTGTCTATATAAAACCTAAAATAAACATAAACAAACTCAAATCAAGAAGCATGTTTAATGGAGATATTTGCAAACTAGATGGAAAACGACTAACAGAGCTAACATTAAAAACTCTCAAAGTAAATAAAAATACATTACCAACTGAAAAACTAAACAAAACTGAATTGATAATTGATAAGAGATTAAAATTTCAACTGTGGAAGAAAAAAGTTTAGCTTTGCTTATAATGGAAAGCATACAGATTAAAGAAGATGCCGTATTTCAGTTATAAACAGGATAAAATGCTTTAAAAATAAAATATCAAGGACCAGGGGAACGCAGGTATTCTCATATTGGAGTTGCCTAGGGCACCATTGCTTAAAAACATCAACAAACAAAACTTTACCTGCCCAGAGACCTTTAACATATTCTCTTCTAGGACTTTATGCATATTAAACAGAGTCAAGAAAGTGTGTCCCTCCCCCTTCCAAGGGTGTTTATCCCAGGGCTCACTGTAGTAGAGGGAAAACTGACAGAAAAAGTCAATGTACAAAACACAGCTTTATAAGTATGTTAAATCTCTAAAACAGACCATTTTATAACACTTCAAACTAGTGCTCAGAAAAGAATTTGATGGTTTTATAAATTACAGTATGATTGAGTTATAATTTTTAAAACTGAGTTGTAAAATATGTTCAGCCAAAAATAGGGTCATAAAGTATTTCTTCCTGAGGGGGGAAAAACAGAAGATTATAACTGAATGTATTAACCAAAATTTGTGAAGGATTGACTTAAAACAACCCTATTCTCTCTCTCTCTCTCTCTCTCTCTCTCTCTCTCTCTCTCTCTCTCTCTCTCTCTCTC